>NC_133325.1:433405182-433682682 GCF_042186555.1 Aquarana catesbeiana | reverse complement strand
TTTCACCTCCCCACTGCTAAAATCTGTCAGACAAACCTTTGCAAAGTAAGCGATTGCTCTCTTTGAACTTCAGCTACAAGACAAATTGCACCACTTCGGCTGTATCGCATTTGCCCCACGAGAGAGAGAGATGCCATCATTTAATGCCGCCAAGTAAAAAGTGCTAAGTAAGGAGGAGAAAAGAAAAAGACTAGCACTTTCTGCACCAAACACATATCACTTGGACACTTGATGTGGTATAAAAAGTCTTTTTTTTTACATTCTGTAAAAATAAAAGCTATTTATGGGCGTCAGTACAACACAGTTGCTGTTAGAAAAATACTTAAGTACTTATAGTTAATGGAGTAGTTGGCACCACAATATTACAACAATATACCCCATGTAAAAAACGAGTGCACACTTTTCCAGCTCACCCTGTATGCCTATGTTTCATACAGACATGGCCCTGATAAAAGACTACTAAAATCTGTCCAATTTTGCCAATTGTGGCTGTCATTGTCAATAGACTGTCAGGTATTCCATCTTTCCATGGTAAGAAAATTTCCTTATGACACTGAACATAGTAGAATATCAGCCATACTAGCCAACACAAGAAATGCTTTCAGGGAGTTAAGAGAAATGTTGACTCCAAATCGATCCTAGTTACATTTTCCGCCTCGGTAGGTTTTTTCTTTCTGTTTCTGCTCTTTTTTCTTGGCCAGATTAGGGGGCTGTACAGCTCACCCTTTGGATTACTGTGTCCTGGAACTAGCTTGGTGTCCTTATGTCACACTTGCACTCCTCGTCCATGCATTTGTATAACTTGAGCACGTAAGGTCTGAATGCCACTAAGTATGGTCTTCTGGTGGTCCAAAGAGGTGATTCCTAGGCTCATTACATCCCTGGAGAAAAGAGCACAAATGTTATTCAGAGTGGCATTATGGATATCACTTGTGGAGTCAGTCTAAAACACATCTTTCTATTTTTAGTGGGTACCACCAGATTGAATCAATCTCTTATGGACCTTATGGACCCCGGGGGAGATCTCTTTATCCAGGACAGCCTAGGAACAAATGCTATTAAAAGAGAATCATACTCTCCCCATTCAATTTCTTTAAAGTACACCTGTCATGAGTTAAGTAAAAGGACTGCCATTACTGGACTCCTATTGATACTTTTGAGTGCTTGATTATGTTCCAGGACATTTCTGCTGCCTATGCTTTACTTGATCTTCTTGATATGCGAGTTCTAAAAACTTGGTAAGCATTATATTGTGCTCTTTTAAACAGCCAGTTTCCCTCAAACATTAATTTAAATGTGTAGGTGCGCATGGGAGAGAGACTGCAGATTACTTTAGTTTGGACTGTGAAATTATTATTAACCCTTTATGCTAAATATTTCTACTAGTATTTTAATCTGTTTATATTTTTAGTGCATGTTTTGTGAATCCTACACCCATTTATTTAGGTTCGCTTTGAGTGAGAGCTTCTTTATATGTAACTTTATGGTTGGATGTATATATCAATTTTAGTATTTGCTCCTTTTTCTATATATTAGAAGAAGCACAATGAATTTTGTTCTCTTGTTGCCTATCTGTGTCTGACTACAATAGCTCAACAGCCAGGAATTGAACATTCCTAAAAATAGAAGTCACAGGAGAGGCTTATACAAGTGTAACAAATGTGCTTAAATGCCCCCCTCTCCAGTAGCATAAAGTCAAATTTTAGTTTGAACTCATGCCACTCTTTTTAATCAACTGGGAGCAAAGGAGCCAATCAATACTGCTAGGAAATGAGGAACATGTAACTCACTCTGTGGCAGTGCTGGCTCTTGGTGACTGGCCCAGCACTTTAACATGGAGCAGAAAGGTCTTTAGTCCCATGTAAGCTCCAACTAGAATGACTAGAACCTTAAAAAGGTCAGACTTTCTTTGCTTTTAGCAGATTAATAATAGCAAAGGAAAGAGGAGACAGAGTGTGTTTTGTTAAAGCCTTTGCTAAGAATGCTTTGCTAATTGACTTGATGTCATTGATGTGGTACAGGGGAAACTGTAGCTGTAGCATCAAGGATGCACCAGAAGGAAAGCCAATGATGAGGAATAAAACAGAGCTTTTTCTTTTTAGGGGCTGCACCCGTGGTCATTTAAGATGGATGTACAGTTGGTTGAGCATATTGTATAATACTATGGTATCACAGATTAGCTTGTAATAAATGGCCATTGATTCTCTTGGCACCAACATTGTGTCAGTGAGAACTGAAAGTTAGTAAATGCACTGCCTGTGACTGTGATGAATAATAATTATAATGGCAATGTACTGAAAACAGTCCCCATTGAACTATAATGGTAGATTCACAATGCAATGCAATGAAAACATATAGAGTTTAATGTCTTTTTCACTGGTGGCATGACATGTATTTTTGTCCAATTTTATTTCTTTATGCGTCAATATGTATTTTTTGGGGGGTCTCTCTACATGCCTTTTGCACATATTTTCCCTAAATAAAGTGAATAAAAATCAACCTTTGTTCCAGACAACTCCATATTGATTAAAACCAATCCACTGCTCTGTGAGAATTAAAATAACAAATACAGCTCTTGCTGCAATACCCACCCTATCTCCACTGCTGTCTCCCCCAGACTCACTGCTCTGCAGTCCACTATCTGCCGATTCACCTGCTTGAGATGAATCATCAGCAACCTATCATGGGCTTACAGGAGAAAGCTGCAAAGAATAGTACAACTGCAGCTCTATATAACTTTTTAAAATATCTCAAGTCTTTTGCAGAGTCTAACAGGTTTACTTCTAAGATTGCCCTGTATTTGGCTACATCTATCTTCCCGTCAACTCTGACCAGCTTCCCTGTCCCTGCTGAAGAAAAACATTTCCACAACATGATACTGCCACCACCATGTTTCATGGTGGGGATGGTGTGTTCAGGGTGATGTGCAGTGTTAGTTTTCCGCCACACATTGTGTTCTGCTTTTAGGCCAAAAAGTTATATTTTGGTCTCATATGACCAGAGTACCTTCCTCCACATGTTTGCTGTGTCCCCTACTTGGCTTTTTGCAAACTTCAAATGGGACTTCTTATGGCTTTTTTCAACAAGGGCTTTCTTCTTGCCACTCTTCCATAAAGACCAGATTTGTGTAGTGCACGACTAATGGTTGTCCTGTGGACAGTTTCTCCCACCTGAGCTGTGGATCTCTGCAGCTCCTCCAGAGTTGCCATGGGCCTCTACCATATGCTTTACCTTACAAAGCTCATGTGTAAGGTAAAGTCTACAGGTTTGGAAATATCAGTTTGTAAATGGATAGAAAATTGGCTAAAAGATAGAATTCAGAGAGTAGTAGTTAATTATACTTACTCTGAATTGTCTAAGGTTATCAGTGGTGTACCCCAAGGTTCAGTGCTGGGACCCTTACTTTTTAATACCTTTATAAATTATATTGGGTCTGGGATTAAAAGCTATGCTACTAAGCTATGCAGTGGAATAATGTCCTTACAGGATGTCTCCAATTTACAAGCCAACCTCGATAGCCAGCTATAGAGCAAGTGGCGTCTTTTTTATATCACTGTCGTGTTTTTTGGTCAGGCAACGCACTGACACCTTTGCAGCCATTGTGCTACAGTATATGCTGGGTGTTCAGTGTGCCCCTGTACCTTTAAGAAGGGCGGCTCCCCTTCAGTCCACTGGCTCTCACCTATCCCTCAGAATGCATGTGCCTCCACTGTGGGGAAACTTATAAATTAGTGTTAGGTACCACAGATACCAGGGTGCCTTGACGAGGCTCTGTGGCTTATGCATGCATTTGCAAATGTGTGCAGACTAAACCCCTGCTTTTAACGCACACTGTTAGACAGGTTATTTGGTTGTCAGCGGGCTGGTGGTAAGTTAAGCTTGGTTTTTCCCTTGGATTTATCCTTGGCCTTGTTTGTACCTGTTGTTAGCCTTCCAATGCTTCATACTACGATAGCCAGCTATAGATGGGAGCAAGTGGCGTCTTTTCTGTCTTTTCTGTGCAGAGATGGGCAACCAAACTGATAAGGATTCATGGAGGAGCTCAGCTATGAGGAAATATTAGAGGAACTGAATTTATTCACTCTTGAGAAGAGGAGATTAAGGGGGGATATGATCACCATTTATAAATATATAAGGGGTACATATAGTGAACTTGGTGTTGAGTTATTCACTTTACGGTCAACACTGAGGACAAGGGGGCACGCTTTATGTCTAGAGGAAAAGAGATTTAATTATCAAATACGGAAAGGTTTCTTCACAGTAAGAGCTGTGAAAATGTGGAATAGACTCCCTCCAGAGATGGTTCTGGCCAGCTCAGTAGATTGCTTTAAAGTGGATGTAAACCCAATGTCATCCTTTCTAAACTACTGCCATAGGGGTTATCTATAAGGATATACATGCCTCCTGCATGTATCTTTACCTGTCAAATGTCTCCCCTCTGTCTGTTATTCGACCCAAAAACTTCATATTCTGTGGGTGGGTCTGTTGTCTGGAGCTCGGTGGATGGAGTCGTGATGTCAGTAGACTCCCCGCCCACCTCTACACTCCTTGTCAATATGCATTTTCTCCTGTGTATTTCTAACACTGAACTTCTGCTATGATCTCTAACATCCAGTGAAAAGACAGGAAAGTAACCACATGACTTCAGCATGCCAAATCATGCTGAGGTGTAGAACAGCCAATCCTTGCAGAGCTGCTGAAGAAAGGAGTGGGGAGGGAATTAAAAAATAATGGCTGTGTCTTAGGCTGTCACTCACAGCAAGGGGGAGGATTTGACAAAGTTTTTCTCAGTTTGTCAAGATTTTTCTCACTGAACAATAAAAGAGGATTGCTCAGAGATGGATTAACTCTGTGTGGCAAGACTGGGCTCAAATGATAGGAAATCTTATACTCTACAGTATGATATATAAAAAAATAAAAAATTCGGGTTTACATCCACTTTAAGAAAGGCCTGGATTCTTTCCTAAATTTACATAATAATAATAATAATAAACTGGGTACTAACTTTTATAGGAAAAGTTGATCCAGGGAAAATCCAATTGCCTCTCTGGGATCGGGAAGGATTTTTTCCCCCTGCTGTGGGTATAGGATTGGGTATATGGAATTGTATGATATTTTTTCTTTATTTTTTTTTCTTTATGGTTGAACTAGATGGGCTTGTGTCTTTTTTCAACCTGATTAACTATGTAACTATGTAACTATGCTTCTCTGATTAAGGCTCTCCTTGCCCAGCCTGTCAGTTTAGGTTAACGAGCATGTCTTGGTAGGTTGCAGTTGTGCCAAACTCTTTCCATTTTCAGATGATGGATTTAACAGTGCTCTGTGAGATGTTCAAAGCTTGGGATATTTTTTTATAACCTAACCCAGCTTTAAACCTCTCCACAACTTTATCCCTGACTTGTCTGGTGTGTTCCTTGTCCTTCATGATGCTGTTTGTTCACTAAAGTTCTCTAACAAACCTCTGAGGACTTTAAAGAATAGCTGTATTTATACTGAGATTAAATTACACACAGATGGACTCTATTTACTAATTAGGTGACTTCTGAAGGCAATTGGTTCCACTAGATTTTAGTTAGGAGTATCAGAGTAAATGGGACTGAATACAAATGCATGCCACATTTTTCACATATTTATTTGTAAAAAAAATTGAAAACTATTTATCATTTTCCTTCCACTTCACAATATTGTGCCACTTTGTGTTGGTTTATCACATAAAATCCCAATAAAATAAATTTACATTTTTGGTTGTAACACGAAAAAATGTGGAAAATTTGAAGGAGTATGGATACTTTTTCAAGGCACTGTATGTACCTTAAAGCAGAGCTCTATCCAAAAGTGTTGGAAATCCAGTTGTTGGTGCCCTCCACCCCTCCACTGCCACATTTGGCACTTTTTTTGGGGAGAGGGGGAAGTGGATACCTGTCAATACCAGGTACCTGCTCCCACTTTAAGATTGCCGCACAATAATCGCAGTGATCTACAAAATTTCCAGCCCCTCCTCCTTCCCCCGGCTGCATTCTGGGAGACACACAAGTCCCAGAAGGCAGCAGGACCATTCAGAAAGCACAGAGCGACTCATGCATGTGCAGTAGGAAACAGGCTGTGAAGCTGCAAGGATGCTTAGTAAGGATGCAGGCACCTGCACCCGAAGCCGATGGACAAATTGGCTAGGGGTGCCGACATCGCTTGATACCTAGACAGATAACTGTCCTTATATTAAAAGTCAGCAGCTACAGTATTTGTAGCTGCTGACTTTCATTTTTTCTTTTTATACAGGCTGGAACTCTGCTTTAAAGTAAACCTGTCACAATTAGGTACTTACCTGCTTGTTATAATATTTAAGTCATTAACTTGGAACAAGTATGCAGATAAGGATACTCCTCTGGCTGATAACGCATGCCTGTTCCAGGTCAGTGATTCAAAGTATTGAAGACAGTGGGCAACGTAACAGCCATAACAATTTCCTCCAAAGGAGGTCAGGAATGGCAGAATGAGTTTACTTTAAACTGTATTACGTTAACTGTGCAAAGAAAAGTGTACCACGCAACAACAACCCGCAGCTTGCAGCTAAAAAGCAGTTAAAGGGTAAAAGTATTTTAGGAGTGTGAATACTTGTCAATGTTTTCTGGATTACAGTATGTGGTGATATTTCAAAGTATTTAATTTTAGTGTCTCCTTTCTATTTGATTGACATAGG
This sequence comes from Aquarana catesbeiana, assembly GCF_042186555.1. Taxonomy (NCBI): domain Eukaryota; kingdom Metazoa; phylum Chordata; class Amphibia; order Anura; family Ranidae; genus Aquarana; species Aquarana catesbeiana. The sequence continues at coordinate 433,675,985 of NC_133325.1, read as the reverse complement.
ATAAGTCATCTACAAAGTGGTAAATTGGCATCATCTAAATCTCTGTAATGCCCAATGCTAACATTCTTACATTACCCCATCACATCCCTCAAAAAGTAAAATAGCAGATGTCAAAATAAACACATGCAACTTACTGAACTGTCATCCTGGCTACTGACTCCAGGTAGCAATATCCTGCTGCTGTAAAATTATCTTTGTACCTCTCCATTTCAATGGCCTGCAGCCATTCCCCCACCGAGCTGAATGAAGGAAATGTTGTAAATGTCCGTTCAATTAAGGGAATGGAAGTGCTGTGTGATCTGGAAAATACAGGAGCAAATGAGTGTTTTTTTTTTTCATTGCTGTTGTTCTATACAGGCATTATGCATTTCTTATTTAAAAAGACAACTTTAAACACTTTTATCTTTGCCAAAATCAGTCACATGAAGCATTGGTTGGCTTGGTAATATTCTGACAACAATCTCATAAATTCCCATAGAATTTAATAACTAGAAATGAGGGAATAAATTATTTCTTCCACAAATAGCCCATTCAATTGTTACAGAACTTCAACTACATCATGTTTGGAACTGATAATTAGTTGTTGTTTCCCTTTTCGTTAAATAACATCTGTGATACCTGTTACAGCTGTAACCATGTTTGCAATTGAATGAATACATGAACAAAGTAAATAATTAGTGATTCATTTAGTATTTTAGTGAAGACCTTTAATAGGATCATTATGGGTATTTTTCTGTCTTCATCCTTAACATATCATAAGTACTATTTTAAAGAGACTGGAACTTGGTAAAAACATACAGCTTTTTCTTCAAAATAGAAAAGGGAACCTGCTACAAAGTTTGTTAAAATCCTTTCAATGTACATTTCTCTGTCTACAAAAGTGGAGTTACACTTTAAATTGATTGTAAACAGTCACCTTGTAAAACAACCCATTCAGTTTAAAATAGAAAAGAAGAGGAAAACATTTTTGTATAGATATAAAAATAGACATTATGAATACCTTTTTTACTTTTTTATAAGTGATCACATTCCCTCTGTTCGCAGCTGCATACAGTAAGCAGCAACACACTGAGCTTCCTAGTGAATGGCTGTGCAGTGAGGGGGTGTCAGGACAAGCCTGATCATTGGAGCAGAGTACACTGAGTTCCCAACATAGCTAGAGAACTGACCATGGTGTGCTCTCCTGCTTAGTGTGGTCAGTTTTTAACAGGAAAGCAAGGGGACTAACAGGAACACTAAGGATTTCATATAAAGGAAGCAATACAAATATAACAGGATACTTGTTCATACAGATGTAATATCTTTTAATTAAGCCCGCATTATGTCCACCTGCAGCCTTTTTCATGCAATGGCCTCAGATGATGGGCTACAAATAGACTGCTGACGCCACCAGACCGGAAGCTGCATAGCAGCTACAATGTAATCCTGGCCTTCTTTTCCCAGCCCACATATAAGTCACTGCCGGAAGTGACGAAGCGGCTGAGCCGTCGGACCAGAAGTGGTGGCTGGAACGTACTTTTGGCCCTAACTTCTGGGCAGTCACAATAGCGTGTGTTGCAGGCACTGGCCAAGACACTGCTCATAGGTTTTAAGGGGAATATTGAGCCGGATATATTAAAAAAATCAAAGAAGTCTAAACAAGAACGGCATCAATTACTGGTACAACAAGAGAGTATATTCTATATATTTTTTATGGTTTATTTACTCTAGTTACTGTACAATTGGGGCAATTGCATATGTGTTATGGTGGGACCACAAACTAATAATACCTGTGCACGTTATTTAGGGTCAAGTGTAACAGATACACACACATCCATAACATTGAGCACCTTACAAGAGGTCTGTTTCTGTTGGTCCCTAATACTACCTTAACTGACCCCTCCCACTAAAGGGGAGTGCCCCAGGTTCTCATAACGTGTATGCATTTATGAGTGTACAGTATATGTGCAGCTGAAGGAGCCTCTGCTATCAGGCTCTGAGAAAGAAGGAAAACCCTTCAAAACACGTCAGACAGCAGGGGCCTTAGCGTGGTTCTCCCATGGTCTGGAGATGCTGATTCTTTGAAGCTAAGGAAAAGTGGCTTCTAAATATCTCATGCTTGTGAGTAGTTTTTATGTACTTACTGTGAAATAAATACACTTTGGATAATGTACTAGGCTGGTGCGCCCTCTTTCTTTACATTTTCTAGAGGTAATAAGGACACCCCCAGTCCTACAGGGCAGCAAGGCACAGAGGAGCAATTTATAATCTTCTGTGAGTCTAAAAAATCTGTCAGTTTTGTTTTTCAGGTGAAAATAGGAGTAAATATGACTTATGAGATTGTTCTATTTAGGCTAGGATGTCTGTCAGCCATTATAATATAGCAAAGGAAATGAGCGCAAACACACAATTTTCTGATTGGTCAAATAGTAAATTGCATATTAGCTTTTCTATAGTTGCACAAAAATAGGTAAAATGATCTGATGATTTTAGTGTCTTCAACAGCTCCAAATAATATTAATATATCTTTAGTTTGATTGGAGTTCTTTTTTAGTAATCTAAATTGTTATTGATTTAGTCTTGATATAAATATGGCCCTTGTGTTGTCTTTATTTAGAAACTTTAAAGTACATTTCATCTCCTACATCACACATATGCCATGTATCTTTCTGAATTTATCGTAATTCTAAAAGGCAACTGAATAAATCCTGACTAGAATAAAGCCATTTCATGTCACTGATCTCAACTTTTAATACAATTATTTGATGCAGCAGCTGTCCATCCCTCTTATAAATTTCACATTCAGCTTTTTATCCATTGTAATACAATAAAGCCAGAACCTGTTTTCAATTTCTCCTCTACTCAGTGCCTGAAAAAAAACAAAACATACCAATGGCCAATTGCTATGAAAATTATAAAGCTGTAATTATATTAGAAATTGCTATTATATTCTGCCATATAGGGAGCATTTAAATATAATTATACAGTGGTATAAAGAACATAAAACCATTGTGCTGCAATCTATACAAACCAAACTGATGGCACAGCACGAAATGAAATATTTGAAAGTACCAACTGAGAATACAGGTATTGTAAAGATTTCAAAGTAATCAAAGTGTGCAGCACTTTGTGACTGTAGAACAGGATACAAATTATATGTTTTAAAGCTGAAGATGCTATGCTTTTCAAACAGATGGAAACATTTGCTTTGGTAGACATTGGAACAAAATAGTCCTGAATAGAAAAACACACCAGAAATGTGCTACCCAATGTAAAGGCTAGATATTAGCGAGATCTTCTCAGAATCTTTATCTGTTCTAAAAATGCTGTCTAACTTTGGTCAGATGTCAAAATTCTAAGGAAAATTTGGCTAAATGGCACCAGCAAATTTTGCTTGTATTATATGTCATAAATCCTCCTCCTGGTAGTACAGTGACTTGTAAAATCTCACTTGTCCCAGCCAAAGGGGTGGGAGAGACCAGATTGCTACAACACTAATTGGAAAAGTTAAGCTCAGGTTGTAATTGTCCTAATATGTCCACATAGACCACTTATGTGTCTGTATCATACGTGTAGTGTAAAAGGCAATTCCATCTTGTAAGATGTAAATACATAAAGCTGCCACTCCAGGTAACATATTTTAGTTACTTAGCTAATGATAGCGCTGGCTGAATGACAAACAGAACGTAAACGTCAATGGCTTATTTTAAAGGGTAATTTCAACCAAAGCTGTTTTATTTCAACAGGTGGAATCAAGCATCAGTTTGAAGTATATGCCCTGATAGCAAGAAATTGACCCAGATAGCAAGCAAATGATCTGCAAGTTTGAAAAAGTTATTGTTAGACTTGTCAGGCTTCACAAGTTTGTTGCACAATTGCAGCAAGTCAGCATTGCATGATTCCAGATCAACTTTCTTTGCAAACATTCTGCAAGTCTGATGTAAGTTCTGGTTCAGGTATTGTGTGCAATAGTCATCCCACCACAGGGGGTCACTGTGGGCGAATTTTCATGCTGTAGACTTGCAGAGCTCTTGCTGTAGACTCACCACTGCAACTTTTCTCTTACTAGAGACTTCCTACGCCAATTTCCTACAAATTGGAAAAGTATCAACTAGAACTTGTGCTTCAAGTGCTCTGCAAGTGTACAACTTGCTAGTGAAAATGTGCATCAAGTTAACAGACTAACAATTAAACACTGCCACAAATCTGTGGCAATTTATCCTTGCTATCTGGGTGTAAGCCTATTTATTCAAATCTCATAAAAACCTTAAACAAAATGTAAATGTAATTCCAAAATGTATTTTCAAAACTTTCAGTTTTGCAGCTTTAATTATAAAGTGGTGGTGTGATACTGTCATGAAGGTCCTTGTTCAGGGGCTCACTGTTATAGGGTGAGAATGCTCTGTCCTTGTCTCCCCAATCCTGCATTGTCACCCTGTAACCACTTTCACTATGGAGACTATAAGTGGTTGTGTCAATACACCTTGTGCAGACATGGTACACTGTTGCCTCTATACCCATTGAAACCTGCCCAGAAAAACATAATGTAGCTTTTACTGGAATATGTGTATGTAGACAGTAAGTGGCTGCAAAGGGGCTGTATGAGATCAGCAGCACTGAAATTGCATAATTATGCAAAATAAGGTGGAAACAATTATTTTTTGTTTAAACAGTACTTGTTTCTGATACACAGTGCTTTGGCAAACTAAATGTCATACAGTTATGGTTTACATGTACGTTAAAGACCCCAGTGAAGAAATCTCCATACTTGAATTCCCAGCTTAATCCATCAGGCATGGTAATGACAAAGGGTCTCACTGTAACCATTTTATATATTTACAGTAACATATTCTAAAATGCAGCTAAAGAAATAAGACTATCTTTTGTGGTTTTATAATGGTTTTAGTAAGAGGCAAAGAGATCCTGCCTCCAGTGTCCTCAATATAAATAAACCAAATGGTGGCTGAAGTTTTTGGCAAATTAAAAAATAGGGATATAAATCGCTGTAGTCTAGGCTTGCAGTGATGAATGGTTGTTTGTGTTTTCTGGGTGTTTTTTTTTTGCACTAAGCAGAATACATATACATGCAGCTTTCTTGTGCAGCATAACTAAAATGATTAGGCTTGGTGTTCTTCATTTATTATGCACCATTATGTAGAGTACCAGTTATGACTGAGCTTACCCAATACATTATTATAATATTACAATTCTAATTATAAATATTTTTTTTTTCTTACTTAGGGTTACTATACATGTCACAATCTGATTGTATAATGTCTGTACAATCAATTTTAGATTACCAAAAGCTATGTAATATGAGAATCTAACTAAGCTATCCAATCAATTTATATCCGATCAAGCAGGCCCTTTCACTACATAAATGTTGGTAGATTGTATAATCAGATTGTAGCTTGTGTGGTAAGCTTAATCTTTATTTGATTTTTCTAAGAATGACACTTCAACATGGGAGTCAGGTCTGAGATCACCAGAAATCTGTCAGTCGCTGTGATAGTATTTGTCTGACCTTAGACATTAGTTCTTATCACTAGAGTGCACATAATAATATCAAAGAACAAACGCCTTAGTTGCTTGCAGTTCTCTAAATCCCAGTTCAGCTCTGTTCCCCATTTACAATGACAGTCAAAAAGTTAGGAAATGATAGGAGGTCAGCCAGTTGTCTGGATATTCACTTCAGGTGATCTCTTACCCCTGATTCTCAAACATAAGGGTCAGACTGGGTTCACACTATTGCCGAATGTGACTCACAGCAGGGGTCCAGCGCGTCCCCGTTCACCGTTTCAGGCCTGATTTCAGCCCAAAATTTGGGCTGAATGCGGACCTGAAACAGACCAAATGACGAACAGGACTCCTGTGCAAATTCGCACCAGAGCAGCAGCGTAGATAAGTGAACCGCTCCATAGAGAGACGGTCACAATCTCCTACCATGCAAATTAGATATGGGGAAACATCCAATTCACAATAGTGTGAACCCAGCCTAAAGGCGAATGCACACAGTCCGACTGTGAAAATGACCAGTTAAAAAAACAGCTGACATTCGGCCCGTGTGCATGTCAGTCTGTTCAACAGAAGCCGACCATTTGGCCATCTTCAGGCAGAAGAGCATAAAGGAAAACCAGCATCCGACCGACTCCTGATCAGTGCTCTCAGCCAATGGCAGAGAGTGCTGATCAGAGTGTTCTGGGGGGGCGTCCCTCTGTCAGAACACAACAGCTCAGCGGGGGAGATCACTGAACTAACCTCGCATGGTTAGTACAGTAGCTCTGACCAGAGCCGACAGTCTTTTTTTATTCAACCATGAGGTTGAATGCAAAAAAAATAATAGAGTGTACCCTGCTTAACCGGTTCCGGACCAGCTGCCGCAGTTATACTGTGGCAGGTTGGCCCGGCTGCGCGAATCGTCGTAGCTATACGTCGCACGTCAGGACACGCGCCGTATTTTACCTAAATAAAGTTTTAACCCCCTGATCACCGGGCGGGTGGTATCAGTTAGGTTTTAGTGTCTGCGTCACCCCAGGCAGCGTAAGATTAGTGCCAGTAGCACTAACACCCACGCACCATACACCTCCCTTAGTAGTATAGTGTCTGAACGGATCGATATCTGATCTGATTAAATCTATACTAGCATCCCAGCAGTTCAGGGTTCCAAAAATGCAGTGTTAGCGGCATCAGCCCAGATACCTGCTAGCACCTGCGTTTAGCCCCTCCGCCCAGCCCAGCCCCCCCAAGTGTATCAATCGATCACTGTCACTTACAAAACACAACACACATAACTGCAGTGTTCGCATAATCAGACCTGATCCCTGCGAACGCTAACAGTTTTTTTTTGTAGCGTTTGAAGCAGTCACTGACAGTCAGGAGCTTTTTTTCCTGTGAGTCTCACTACTGTACCAGTAAATTTAGAGACCAAAATGTCAAGTCGAAGGTACAGTAATGAAGAGGTCTACATGTTTATGAGCATGACAGATAGTGAAGGGGAAGTCACTCATCTGTCAGATTCAGGCTCAAAATATGAACCGGTAGACAGCAGCGGCACCCTGACAGATAGCTCTGACGATGGAGTAGTGGTCCCTGCCAAGGTCAGGCATACCCGACCCCATTCTTCTGCTGTTGTTGAGGTGCAAGAACCACAGGGCTCTTGTATGGAGCAGAGAGCCAGTACTAGTGCCGTTCATCCTTCTGGTAAACTGGCAAGTACCAGCGGCCTAGTACATCCTGGTCGTACATCCAGCACTGCAGTAACACTTGGTGATGCGGCGAGTCCCATAAGTGCAGTGCAAGCTGGCGAGGTGGCTAGCATGAGTAGTGTCCCACTGCCACCAAGAAGAAGACAAACACAGGCCTATAGAGCCCATAGTGCCCTTCCTGCTGCATTCGTCAATCCTAATTGGGAGCCCACCACTTCTGGAGCACCTGTACTTCCCCCATTCACTGGCAAACCCGGAATTCAGATGGAAACAGTTGATTTTATGTTACTTGATTTTTATTTGCTGTTTTTTAAGGAAGATCTCTATAGATCTATTGTGGACCAAAGCAATTTGTATGCTGGTCAATTCTAATCCCCAGTTGATCCTTGCCAGAGATTGGAGACCTATTAAGGTCTCCGAATTTAAGACCTTCCTGGACCTATCCCTCCTCATGGGCATAACTAAAAAGAGTGAGTTACAGTCATATTGGTCCACTGACCCAATTCACCATATGCCTGTGTTCTCTGCCTCCATGACCAGGACACTATATGAGCAGATCTTGCGGTTCATGCACTTCAATGATAATGAACTCTCATCCTCTGGGTGACCCTGGATTTGATCTACAAAATTCGGCCCCTCGTAAACCACTTCAACCAACATTTTGCAGCCTTGTTTATCCCCTATCAAGTTGTCTGCACTGATGAGTCCATGATTACGTTTTCTGTCCGCTTGTCTATCAAACAGTATCTTCCCAGCAAGCGTGCCAGATATGGAGTCAAGATGTATAAGCTCTGTGACAGGGCCACAGGCTATACATATAGTTTTATGGTTTACGAGGGAAAAGATGTCATGTAGAGCCAGAGAACTGCCCAGACTACATAGGGAGCACTGGTAAGATTGTGTGGGACTTGGTGTCACCCTTATTTTGAAAGGGGTTCCATTTGTACTTGGACAATTATTACAAGAGTGTGCCACTTTTTAGTCACCTTTTTGATTGTGGAATGGGCGCATGTGGCACCAGGCTTCCCCCAATGGCTTGTAGAATCCCAACTTAGACGGGGGAGAGAGCCTGCTTGAGGTGTAATAATTTATTAGCAGTGAAGTGGAGGGATTCACTGAATGTTTTTGTTCTGTTCTCCCTTCACGCAGATACGACAGTCCAAATTTCTATGGCGACTGGTGTTGTGGAGAAACCCCTCTGTGTCCATGAATACAACCTTAATATGGGAGGGGTGGACCTCAATGACCAGTTGTTGGCGCCATACCTAATTGCCTGTAAGGCCAGACGCTGGTACAAAAAAGTGTCTGTATATTTATTTCAATTGACTCTGCTGTATGCTTTTGTGCTATACAAAGCTTCAGGATGAACTGGATCCTTCCTTAAATTCCAGGAAGAGATCATCACAGCCCTTCTGTTTCCAGACAGTACTATCCACCTTCCCAATGCAAATGCAGTGAGCCAGCTGCATGATAGACATTTTTCGCATGTCCTCCCTGGTACCCCTACACAAAAAACATCCCAAAGAAGATATTGTGTCTGCAGAAACGCGGATTTAGGCGTGACACCCGCTTTTATTGTCCCTCCTGTCCTGACCAACCTGGTCTCTGCATCGGTGACTGTTTCAAACGCTACCACACACTAGTTGAGTATTAGCATAGGGTACAGCACTACACAGTCCTAGGGCACACTAACACAGGGTCTCAAAAGATGTGATGGCCATCACATTTTGAGAGACCCTAATCTGCAATGTTCATTTTACAGTTTTTATAAAAGTGAAAAAAGTGAAAAAAAAACACACACAAAAACACAACAAATATATAAAATAAAAAAGCCCAAAATAGTTTGTGGTTTTATTTTTCTTCTCTCTCTCTATTGTTCTCTCTATTATGTTCGCTCCCTACTGTCCGCTCTATTGTTCACTCACTATTGTTCGCTCACTATTGTTCTATAGCTATTGTTCTATCTCTTTCTCTTATTTTTACTATGTTTTATTGTATTTGCTTTGCAGGTATGGTATGTTATACTGTAATGTTACTTTGTTTTATTGTTAACCATCATTTGCTTAGCAGGTACGCCATTCAGCTGCAGCATGGGTTTATTTATCTTGACAGCAACAGTGTTTGCTCACACGATATGTAAAGCCGTGACTCCAGCGATGTTGAAGGTGATTTCACCACCACAGTTTAAAAAAGAGCATATATGTCGAAGCATGAGGGCAGGGGTGGAGTAGCGATTTGCTCTTAACATTAGGGAAAGATTGCCCCATGCTTCGGCATATATATTTTAGACACAGATTGCAAAGTTTTATTTTTACTATGTTTTATTGTATTTGCTTTGCAGGTATAGTAAGTCTAAAGCCCCGTACACACGGTCGGACATTGATCGGACATTCCGACAACAAAATCCTAGGATTTTTTCTGACAGATGTTGGCTCAAACTTGTCTTGCATATACACGGTCACACAAAGTTGTCGGAAAATCCGATCGTCCTGAACGCGGTGACGTAAAACACGTACGTTGGGACTATAAACGGGGCAGTAGCCAATAGCTTTCATCTCTCTATTTATTCTGAGCATGCGTGGCACTTTGTACGTCGGATTTGTGTACACACGATCGGAAATTCTGACAACGTTATGTTGTCGGAAAATTTTATAGCCTGCTCTCAAACTTTGTGTGTCGGAAAATCCGATGGAAAATGTGTGATGGAGCCTACATACGGTCGGAATTTCCGACAACAAGGTCCTATCACACATTTTCCATTGGAAAATCTGACCGTGTGTACGGGGCATTACTGTTATACTGTGATGTTACTTTGTATTATTGTTAACCATCATTTGCTTAGCAGGTACGCCATTCAGCTGCAGCACTGATTTATTTATGTTGACAGCAACAGCGTTTGCTCCCACGATACGTAAATCAGCAACTCCAGCATTGTAGGGGGTGATTTCACCACCACAGTTAAAAAAAAAATGATGATGTGCGGTATTCTAATGGTGGGCAAACCCACGATCAATTTCTTTTTTTCGTTCAGCCCACAGGCTACATGAAAAAAAAAAACATTACAATGTATGCACAAGGACCGGCGACGTACCGGTATTTTGATGGACTTTGAGTGGTTATACCAGAATGATACCTGCAGGTTTAGGTATCATCTTGGTATCATCCTTTTCAGCCAGCGGTCAGCTTTCATTTAAAAGCAATCCTAGTGGCTAATTAGCCTCTAGACTGCTTTTACAAGCAGTGGGAGGGAACATCCCCCCTCCCATCGTCTTCTATGGTTTTCTCCAGCTCTCCTGTCCCAACAGCGAATCTGAGAATGCAGCCGGTGATTAAGCCAGCTGACCACAGAGCTGATCAGAGACCAGAATGGCTCCAATCATCTCTATGGCCTAAGAAACTGGAAGCTATGGGCATTTTATGACTTAGTTTTCGCTGGATATAAACAGCGCCATTGGGAAATTGGCAAAGCATTTTATCACACCGATCTTGGTGTGGTCAGATGCTTTGAGGGCAGAGGGGAGATATAGGGTCTAATAGTCCCCAATTTTTTCAAAAAAGAGTACCTGTCACTAACTATTGCTATTATAGGGGATATTTACATTCCCTGAGATAACAATAAAAATGATTAAAAAAATAAATAAAATAAAAAAAGCAAAATAAATGATTAAAAAAAGCACCCCTGTGCTTACGCACAAAGGCGAACGCAAGCGTCGGTCTGGTGTCATATGTAAACAGCAATTGCACCATGCATGTGAGGTATCACCGTGAAGGTCAGATCAAGGGCAGTAATTTTAGCAGTAGACTTCCTCTGTAAATCTAAAGTGGTAACCTGTAAAGTGGGGGAAGATGGTAGTTGCGCTGTGATGAAGGGGGGGGAGCTACAAAGATGAATAAAGTGGCAAAGTGAACTAAAAAAGAAACGGGCCAATGCATGAATGGATCCTACATGCTAAAAGAACATGGTGAGGATGCAGTGCAGTGCAACGTAGCTGATCAACATGACTATAATGTTGCGGGCAGACAAAGCCTAATATATAAAAGTAATTGTGAAACAGTGACTGCTTGAATATAGCAAAGCAAAAATGCATATACTGACACAAATAGGATAAATAATGACACAATGCAAAAAAATATGGACAAACGTGAATAATAGTTCTATCATCCAGTCCAAAAACAAAAACTCGTGATGAGAAACACAAAACAATTCCAATCGTGAAGGGAAGGGGGATCTTCAGTGAGGACACCTCCGTGTTTGCAAGCCGCTTACCTTACAGCTGTAAGGTGTACAGCCTGTGTTGCAAATGACCCGCAGGTGTAGACGTTCCGTGTATAAGGTAGTGACAATGATGAACATGCCAAGCGAAATATAAAAAATAAAAAGTATACAGCATGTAAAATAACTCTGCGACGACCACAGTGGAGCAGGGGGGGGCAAGATACACACGGGGGGAGGTTGCACTCACTTTCATGAAGTGAGTGTGGGCATCAATCCACGAGCGCCGAGCTCGTATGCCTCCAGGGGTATCACCAATCTGGAATCTGTCCCCGTGCCTGGAAACTGGAATATGTCCCCGTGCCTCTCTCCTCAGTGTTCGTCAGGTAGAGTAGTGATGTACAGTGTGAGTGGGAAAGATACGCACATAGCGTGATCCCATATAAAAGGTATATTTATTTAATAAAACAAGTCCAATCAACTTACATTTAAAACAATGCTGCAATGTGTAGTAACTACGAGCGCCGAGCTCGTCTCCTGTTGTTTGTCTGTGGCAGCGTCCTGTGCTCCAATCCTAATGCATATCATCACATCACGTGACTTCTTCAGAGGATAACACGGGATAGAAAGCCAATGCTTATATATAGTCCCCTTGTAATGGGCACACGGTGGCCATTTTCCCGAAGCCCACTCTAATGTTAATGGGTGCCCGGCGGCCATTTTTTCAAAGCCCATCAATACAAAGGATAGCACACAGTGCTGTTGCCTGTTGTCAGGATGGCTCTAACAGGTCAGGTTGGAAAGAATGTACTTAGCCACAGACCAGATCAGCTAGAACATAATCTCAAACTGGATAGGAACAAGAATAGAAAGCGAAAAATAAAAACCACAATGCAACGCCCTACCGAGACGCACATATATGGAATTGTACTGAAAATGCATAACATGTGAGGTGTGCGGAAAACACAAAAACGTAAATAAAAATGAAATAAAAAATAAAATGAAATAAAAAAAAAAAAAAAACCTTTAAAGGCTTTTAAAAATATATGTAGTTTGTCACCACAGCAAGTTTGTAAGCAATTTTAAAGCGTGTTGTGTTTGGTATCCATGTACTCAGCATAAGATCATCTTTTTTATTTCATCAAACATTTGGGTAATATAGTGTGTTTTAGTGCATTAAAATTAAAAAAAAGTGTGTTTTTTCCAAAAAATTGTGTTTGAAAAATCGCTGCACAAATACCGTGTGAAAAGAATTGCAACACCCATCATTTTAATCTGTAGGGCCTTTACTTTAAAAAAATATATAATGTTTGGGGGTTCAAAGAAATTTTCTTGCAAAAAAAATATTTTTTCATGTAAACAAAAAGTATCAGAAAGGGCTTTGTCTTCAAGTGGTTAGAAGAGTGGGTGATGTGTGACATAAGCTTCTAAATGTTGTGCATAAAATGCCAGGACAGTTCACCACCCCCCGCCCCAAGCTATTTGCTGATAGACATGTCGAGTCCATGAAATATTTTATATTTTGCCACAATTGCGGGAAAACGACAATTTTTTTTTTGCACAGTCGTCACTAAATGATATATTGCTCAAACATGGCATGGGCATATGTGAAATTACACCCCAAAATTCATTCTGCTGCTTCTCCTAAGTACGGGGATACCACATGTGTGAGACTCTTTGGGAGCCTAGCTGTGTACAGGACTCCGAAAACCAAGCACCGCCTTCAGGCTTTCTAAGGGCGTAAAATGGTGATTTCACTTCCTCACTACCTATCACAGTTTTGGACGCCATGAAATGTCAAGATAGCACAACCCCCCCACCCAAATGACCCCATTGTGGAAAGAAGATACTTCAAGCAATTTGCTAAAAAGCATGTTGAGTCCATGGAATATTTTAGATGTTGCCACAAGTTTCGGGAAAATTATTGTTATTTTTTTTATTACAGAAAGTTGACACTAAATGATATATTACTCAAACATGCCATGGGCATATGTGAAATTGCACCCTAAAATACATTCTGTTACTTCTCCTGAGTACAGGAATACCACATATGTGAGACTTTTTGGGAGCCTAACCATGTACAGGACCCCGAAAACCAATCACCGCCTTCAGGCTTTCTAAGGGCGTAAATTTTTTATTTCACTCCTCACTGCCTATGACTGTTTCGGAGGCCATGAAATGCCCAGATAGCACAAATCCCCCTCAAAAGACCCAGTTTTGGAAAGTAGACACCCTAAGCAATTTGCTGAGAGGCGTGTTGAGTATTTTGCAGATCTCGCTTTTTGTCACAAAGTTTTGAAAATTTAAAAAAGAAAAAAAAAATGTTTCTTTTCTTTCTTCATTTTCAAAAACAAATGAGAGCTACAAAACACTCAACATGCCTCTCAGTAAATAGCTTGGGGTGTCTACTTTCCAAAATGGGGTCATTTGGGGGGGGGGTGCTATCTGCTATTCAGGAAACTGTTATAGGCAGTGAGGAGTGAAATCAAAAATTTACGCCCTTAGAAAGCCTGAAGTCGGTGATTGGATTTCGGGGTCCTGTACACGGCTAGGCTCCCAAAAAGTCTTACACATGTGGTATCCCCATACTCAAGAGAAGTAGCAGAATGTATTTTGGGGTGTAATTCCTCATATGCCCATGGCATGTTTGAGCGATATATCATTTAGTGACAACTTTGTGCAAAAACAAAAAAGAAAATTGTAATTTTCCCACAACAAAATATAAAATATTCCATGGACTCAACATGCCTCTCAGCAAATAGCTTGTTATCTCAAGCACTGCAGTGCGGCTGTTGCATGCTAGGATGCTACTGCCAATTTTTTAAAATAAAAAGGACTTTTCCTTATTGTCACACTTGGTGCATGTCAAAATATTAAAGTCACATTATATTAAAAAGATTGCATGTCATAATATCTGACAATCCCTGGATATTCCACCTATATATTTTTATTTTTCTCTTGTTTTTTCACTATTGCACTATGTCACTTTATGTGTTATCTGCTTGCTATATATCTTGAGTTACTTAGATTGTATTATGCACTTTATTATCATTTGACATTGCTTACACTATTGCTAACTTGTCTATACACATGATGAGAGATACGGATTGATTTTTAATTTTAGTGATACTATTTATGATGAGATATATCTAGTGATTATTTATACCACATAAGACTTTTTTAGCACTTAGAATTATTGTTATATGAGTGGAGATTATTTTGGCTGTTGCCAACACTTCTACATTGTTATTTTATGTTTAATTACACACTTTTTATGTATGCCATACCACCCTAAGTTATTTTAGCAAGGGTGTCCAGGATTAGCGCAGCACCACCTAGTGTTAAATTTATGTACTTATAAGGTTTGGTTTGCACCTGATTCGGTGCATGCAGCTTGTCCTAGTTTAGTCCAGTATACTTTATAACTGTTAGCGCAAGAATAACCATATAGTTCTAGTTCATTTGGGGGGGGGGGGGGGTTGTGCTATCTTGGCATTTTATGGCCTTCGAAACTGTAATAGGTAGTGAGGAGTGAAATCAAAAATTTACGCCCTTAGAAAGCCTGAAGGTGGTGATTGGTTTTTGGGGTCCTGTACACAGCTAGGCACCCAAAAAATCTCACACATGTGGTATCCCCATACTCAGGGGAAGCAACAGAATGTATTTTATGGTGTAATTCCACATATGCCCATGGCATATTTGAGCAATATATCATTTAGTGACAATTTGGGCTAAAAAAAAGTTTGTAATTTTCCCGCAACTGTGGCAAAATATAAAATATTCCATCAACATGCCTCTCAGAAAATAGCTTGGGGTGTCTATTTTCAAAAATGGGGTCATTTGGGGGGGGGGTTGTGCTATCTTGGCATTTCTTGGCCTCTTAAACTGTTATAGGCAGTCAGGAGTGAAATCAAAAATTTACGCCCTTAGAAAGCCTGAAGGTGATGATTGGTTTTCGGGGTCCTGTACACGGCTAAGCTCCCAAATGTCTCACACATGTGGTATCCCCGTACTCAGGAGAAGCAGCAGAATGTATTTTAGGGTGTAATTCCACACATGCCCATGGCATGTTTGAGCAATATATCATTTAGTGACAACTTTGTACAAAAAATAAATTTGTAATTTTCCCGCAACTTGTGGTAAAATATAAAGTATTCCATGGACTCAACATGCCTCTCAGCAAATAGCTTGGGGTGTCTACTTTCCAAAATGGGGTCATTTGGGGGGGGGGGTTGTGTTATCTTGGCATTTTATGGCCTTCAAAACTGTAATAGGTAGTGAGGAGTGAAATAAAAAATTGACGCCTTTAGAAAGAATGAAGCCGGTGATTGGTTTTCGGGGTTCTGTACACAGCTAGGCTCCCAAAAAGTCTCACACATGTGGTATCCCCGTACTCAGGAGAAGCAGCAGAATGTATTTTAGGGTGTAATTCCACACATGCCCATGGCATGTTTGAGCAATATATCATTTAGTGACAACTTTGTATAAAAAATAAATTTGTAATTTTCCCGCAACTTGTGGTAAAATATAAAATATTCCATGGACTCAACATGCCTCTCAGCAAATAGCTTGGGGTGTCTACTTTTCAAAATGGGGTCATTTGGGGGGGGGTTGTGTTATCTTGGCATTTTATGGCCTTCAAAACTGTAATAGGTAGTGAGGAGTGAAATAAAAAATTGACGCCTTTAGAAAGAATGAAGGCGGTGATTGGTTTTTGGGGTTCTGTACACGGCTAGGCTCCCAAAAATTCTCACACATGTGGTATCCCCGTACTCAGGAGAAGCAACAGAATGTATTTTGGGGTGTAATTCCATATATAACCATGGCATGTTTGAGCGATATATCATTTAGTGACAACTTTGTGCAAAAAAAAAAGTTTGTAATTTTCCCACAGCTTGTGGCAAAATATAAATTATTTCATGGACTCAACATGCCTCTCAGCAAATAGCTTGGGGTGTCTACTTTCCAAAATGGGGTCATTTGGGGGGGGTTGTGCTATCTTGGCATTTTATGGCCTTCGAAACTGTAATAGGTAGTGAGGAGTGAAATAAAAAATTGACGCCTTTAGAAAGCCTGAAGGCGGTGATTGGTTTTCGGTGTTCTGTACACGGCTAGGCTCCCAAAAATTCTCACACATGTGGTATTTCCATACTCAGGAGAAGCAGCAGAATGTATTTTGGGGTGTAATTCCATATATAACCATGGCATGTTTGGGTGATATATCATTTAGTGACAACTTTGTGCAAAAAAAAGGTTTGTAATTTTCCCGCAACTTGTGGCAAAATATAAAATATTTCATGGACTCAACATGCCTTTCAGCAAATAGCTTGGGGTGTATACTTTCCAAAATGGGGTCATTTGGGGGGGGGGGGGTTGTGCTATCTTGGCATTTTATGGCCTTTCAAAACTGTAATAGGTAGTGAGGAGTGAAATAAAAAATCTACGCCTTTAGAAAGCCTGGAGGCGGTGATTGGTTTTCGGGGTCCTGTACACGGCTAGACTCCCAAAAAGTCTCACACCTGTGGTATCCCCATACTCAGAAGAAGCAGAAGAATGTATTTTAGGGTGTAATTCCACATATGCCCATGGCATATTTGAGCAATATATAATTTAGTGACAACTTTGTGTAATTATTAACCGGTTCAATACAGGGCATTTTCACCCCCTTCCTTCCCTTGCCAATTTTTAGTTTTCAGCGCTGTCACACTTTAAACGACAATTGCACGGTCGTGCAACGTTGTACCCCAAAAAAATTGATGTCCTTTTTTCCCCACAAATAGAGCTTTCTTTTGGTGGTATTTGATCGCCTCTGCGGTTTTTATTTTTTGCGCTATAAACAAAAGAAGAGCAACAATTTTGAAAAAAACACAATATTTTTTACTTTTTGCTATAATAAATATCCCAATTTTTTTTTTAAAAAACAAATTTTTTCCTCAGTTTCGGCCGATACGTATTCTTCTACATATTTTTGGTAAAAAAAAATCGCAATAAGCGTATATTGATTGGTTTGCGCAAAAGTTATAGCGTCTACAAAATACGGGATAGATTTATGGCATTTAAAAAAATATATATTTATTTATTTTTTTAGCGGCGATCGCGATTTTTTTTCGTGACTACGACATTATGGCGGAAACATCAGACACTTTTGACACATTTTTGGGACCATTCACATTTATACAGCGATCAATGCTATAAAATTGCATTGATTACTGTGTAAATGTGACAGGCAGTGAAGGGGTTAACCACTGGGGGGCGGGGAGGGGTTAATATGTTTCCTAGGGAATGCTTCTAACTGTAGGGGGAGGGGACGTACAAAGGGAGGAGACCGATCAGTGTTCCTCTGTTCTGGGAACACAGATCGCTCTCCTCTCACCTGACAGGCTGTGAATCTGTGTGTTTACACACACAGATCCACGGTCCGGCCCGGTTAACGGGCAAACGCGTGTGCCCGGCGGACATCGAGGCCGCCGGGCACACGCACCGGGTCCCAAGCAACGCGGCGGGTGCACGCGCTCCCCCAAGACGGCCGGGAATCCCAGGACGTCATATGACGTACACCCAGGATGGGAGATCCCATCCCAGGACGTCTTATGACTATATGTGGGTAGGGAAGTGGTTAATGGGCTCAACATGCCTATCAGCAATTTTCTTGGGGTATCTACTTTCCAAAATGGGGTCATTTGGGGGGGTTGTACTGCCATGGCATTTTAGCACCTGAAGAGATAGTCATAAGCTAAAAGCTGCTTAAATTCCAGAAAATGTACCATAGTTTGTAGACACTATAACTTTTGCACAATCCAATAAACATAGGCTTATTGACATTTTTTTATCAAAGACATGTGGCTGAATACATTTTCGCCTAAATGTATGATTAAGATTGAGTTTATTGGATTTTTCTTCTAACAAAAAGTAGAAAATATATTTTTTCAAAATTTTAAGTCTTTTTTGATATCACAAACATTAAAAATCACAGAGGCAATCAAATACCTTCAAAAGAAAGCTCTATTTGTGGGAAAAAAAGGATGCAAATTTTGTTTGGGTACAACATTGCATGACCACCCATTACCAGTTAAAACAGCACAGTGCCAAATTGTAAAAAGTGCTCTGGTCATTTAGCAGCCTAATCTTCCGGGGCTGAAGTGGATAAAACACAAAATAAATAAATCTAACTGAGGCAGTAAATATAAATCTTTCATATGTTAGCATGCTCATTTGTAACAATTTAAGACTGATACTTTAGTGTGTTTGCAACTGATTATCTTTAAACTCTAGATGTGCATTACCCAAGCAGAAAGTGTTTATCTTTACAACTGAATATTTGCGTAGCAAAAACTAAGGGGGTTATGCTTCAAGCAATATATGTTGTTAGAGCCTCTCCTGTATAGCTCACATCTGAGTGTTTCATTCAGCCTTAGGGGAAAGAAAGCAGCTGGGCCATGATTGCTTGCTGGTCCTGTAGAATGTACAAGGATTACTCTGGCTATTGACTATTGGCTATTGAGTTAAATGAAAGCAATCATGAGACATATATGTGGGCTGCCATTGCTGATCTACTTTTGGAAATGAAATACTTGGTTGTTTCTGACTCCCATACTTTATAAATCATTGACCTGCAAGAAACATTCACTAAGCAATGACAAAGCTCAGTGACTCAGTGATTCAGTGCCAAAGCCAATGACATAGCATGGCAGCCAGGCGACTAACATTTTCACAGGAAGGATGTGCTGGAACTGGAGAGAGTCCAGAGAAGGGCAACAAAGCTATAAAAGGAACTGGAGTACCTCAGCTATGGGGAAAGACTACAAGCATTGAATTTATTCTCTCTGGAGAAGAGACACTTGAGATGGGATATGATATCAATGTACAAATACCGTACTGGTAGACCTAGCATAGGGAACAAACTTTTAAGTGAGAGGGAGTTATAAAGACACTAAAATTAGAAGAGAAGTGGCTTAATCTTAAACTGCATAGAGGGTTCTTTACTGTCAGAGTGGTAAGGATGTGGAATTCTCTTCCACAAGCAGTGGTATCAGCAGGGAGCATCAATAGTTTAAAAAAACAAATAGATGGGCACCTTAATGATCACAACATACAGGGATATACAATGTACTATTGACAAACACATACACACATCATAGGTTGAACTGGATGGACTGGTGTCTTTTTTCAACCTCCCCAACTATGTAACTATGGAAATTAACAACGGCAGACTCTCAGATTTTTCCCATGAAGTTTCTTTGAAGCTCCCAAATACAACATTGTTTAATAACCTACTAAAAGGTGTTGTAGTGTACACTAACCCAAAAAAATCTATTTACATGCTATTTTACTGTTTTGTGATAGTGGACTATTTATGTGTAACCCTTTAAAAGTTGAAAGTATTCTTAAAGTTTAAACTTGGAACTCCTGCTAGGTTTTCCTTATTTTTAATTTATTCTATGTTTTTTTCTTTTTTTCTTTTTTGGGGAAACTTCCCTTAGCTTCTTGTTCTGAGGACAAAAGAGAAAATGAGATGAAATCCCCACAAAGTGAGAAAAATCCCCTCTTAAATGTTGTTGCTGAACAGGTGTGCCTATAAGAAGATTTCTCTTTACCTCCTTTCCAGTGACAACCGTACATTTTTGGATTTGCTATGGTCCTCAGGACAAAGAGAGAGGGTGCATCTCACACAGACCACAGAAAAAAACTTGACAGAAGTTCTTACTCTTTCCTTCTCTGTCAAAAACTAAAAAATGTTTTGGCTGGAGGTACAATTTAATCTTGTTTATCTAAAATAACTGAAGAGAGGAATCAAAGGATGTTTTAAGAAAAAATTTAAAGTATTTAGAGCTAAACCCTGAGAATGAGACAAAGTTTATCCTTGCAACAGAGGATGGGGCGGAGCGTTAACACGTAGGCGCACTCCGTGCACGCTCTGGATACCCGGTCCCCGCCCTCTGCCTCGCTCTGCTCGTGGCTGACATGCTGAGACGCCGCGAACGTGGAGCCGATCAGAAGCCGCCTGTCGGTACCTGATTTTGTGCCTAGCCTCTCGTCCCTTGACCCCCCGACCCCTAACGGAGATGCATGGGTACGCCTTACCCGTGCATGGTAGCTTGGAGGTCCCGAGAGTAACCAGCAGCTGAGATTGCGGAGGAGGGACGACGCCAAAGCAGCCCCCGCTGATTTGTGGAGGAGAGGCGTTCTGGCTCATGACGCTCCAGCCTGCTGAGAGGAAACACACTGTGCGAGGCCGAGATCTCTGGAGTGGGCAGAGGTGAGAGTACCCCCCTGTCCCTGAAAAGAGAAAAACTACCTGAAGGCCCTAGGAAAGTGGTTGGACACTCCCGGTGTGAAAAAGTTTGAGTACCCCCTGAGGGGTTGGAACTCCTGGTGTGAAAAAGTTTGAGCAACCCCTTTGAGGGGTTGGAGAGGCAATCAGTGGTTGTAAGCCATGGGCCTGTGATTATGAAGGAGCCCTCCCCTGGGTGACAGGGGACAAGTTTGAGAAGGGCCATTGGAGAGCAATTAAAGATTGAGCTATCCCTGAATGAAGCACTGTATACCTTGCATGGTGGGACTGCTGTTGGGGGGACCCTCTTCATGTGTTATTCCCATGATCAATGTGGAGGGAATAAGATTGATGATAGATGGGAACTGTGAATATTGTTTATTGTTTCAGGAGGCTAACGGACTGTGATATATTGAGGAGTCTACTCTGCAATACCTGAAGTTTAAAGTGAAATAACGGGAGAATACATGATTGCTTTACTAGATCCCTTAATATAGGAGCTATATAGAAATAATCATTTGTACCTCATTAAGTACTAATTAGAGGTACAAATGTTACCTCAGTTAGTTTCAGCAATGAGGGGGAAATCAACGAAGGCAAATAAAGGTGCCCCAGCTGCGTTAAGCCCTGGAGGCATCCATCGTTACATGTCCACGGACTCTAGCATGGTGGGGGAAGCACAGGGGAGCCCTAGACAGGGGGCTCCAGTACGCTCAGGGTTAAACAAACAGAAAATGGTAGTGGAGGAGAATAAAACTGGAAAGGGGCAGGAGGAGAAAACCATAAGGCCGAGAAGTAACGGAAGTAACCCCCAAGAAACTAGCAAGGCCCAGGGGGAGTCTCAGAGGAAAAGTGGGGGGGGAATCAATAGGAGAAAGACACCTGCACCCATTGACCTAAGAGAGTGTCCCGCAGATTAAAGAGATTCTTGCAGAAATTTTAGCAAAAATGGAGACCTCACTGAAAGTGGATATAGTAAGAACAGATATCGGCCAAGTACTTGGAAGGGTGGAGGAGGCCGAGGGTAGATTGGATGATTATGACCAAAGATTTGAGGATATCAGCAATCAAATTAAAACCCTACAAAGCATGAATAGACACCTCCTATATATAATAGAAGATCAAGAGAATCGCAGCCGACGTAACAACTTGAGAATTAAAGGGCTACTGGAGAAATATAAAAATGAGGATTTGACAACAAAAATACAGCAATTATTTAACCCTTTATTAGAGAGAGAAACGACGGAACCCCTGAAACTTGATAGAGTACACAGGATTGCATGCTATCCTATCCATAGTTCTGAAAGTCCGAGAGATGTGATAGTGAGATTCCATTATGCAGAAGAAAAATCCAGAATCACAGAAAAAACACTGTACCAGGTTTATGCTATGAAGGGGCAGAACTGCAGGTCTATTCTGATCTGGCGTCCGAGACTTTAACTAGAAGGAAACTTTTGAGACCCCTTACAGGGTTGCTGAGGTCATCTGGGATACCTTACCAATGGGGGTTTCCTGCTTGCTTGGGGGGAAAAAGAATGGCTGGACTGCGGTTCTGAGGTTTCTGGAGGATCTGGGATATTTCTGTGGAAGGCTGGGTGTCCCGCCTCCCCCATCCCTGGTTGGGGGGAGGCAGAGGACCCGGTAGTCCCTCAGGGGAGGCTACAGTGGAGAAAGGGGGGAGATGGGGGGAGAGGCACTAATTAGCAGTATTTTTGAGTAACGCTGAGTTGGGGTGGGCGGGGTTGGAGGGGGGGGCCGGGAGGTCCGGGACGTGCTTAGAGGGGCCTGGAATGTGAGCCCATTGGGCATATGATAACGGGGAGGCATCGGGAGGATGCCGACTGGGACCATACTTTGGAACAAAAAGGGGGTCTGCCCGGCCTTTTTGTAGGCATTTGGTTCCAGGCATGGGGGGAGGTGGGATGGTGGCATGAGGGGGGATGGGATTTTGGAGAGAATGGGAGAAGGGTTTTTTTTTCTCCTCTCTCTCTCTCTCTCCTACCCCTGTAGGTGTCTCGGAGCCTTCCCATGTGAGGTGGCTTCTTGGATTGGTCAGACGCTCTTACCAGGGTGAGGTATGGGGGTTGTGAACTTGGTCACGTATAATGTGAGGGGATCAACTCACTCTAGGGGTGTGGCTATTGGATTTGATATAACGACAATGTTTGTAGAAGGTGGGCGTCTGGCCAATCCTGAAGGAAGGTACCTCTTTATAAAGGGGAAACTGTTCAATATGATGTGTACAATAGCTAACATCTATGCTCCAAATAGAGATCCCGATAATTTTTTGAAGAAAATATTAAAAAAACTTGAAGCTTTTAAAGAAGGCAAATTGATGATCGCAGGAGACTTTAATTGGAGCATGGTCCCGCGAATTTATTCCTCAGGAGGTACCCCTAGATTTATGGCTCATAGGTATGAGGCATTTAAAAAATGGCTTATGAATTCTCAACTGATTGATGCATGGAGGATCAGTCATCCAAAGAAGCGGGACTATACATATTATTCTCCTGCTCATAGGACATATACAAGGATTGATTATATCCTGATAGAACACCAATTAGCCCCATGCTTGCAGGCCACTAAAAATTAAAGCCATTACCTTGACTGATCATGCTCTGGTTAAAATCAGACTGGAGATAACTGGGGCTGCCCCAATTGGAAGGAATTGGAAATTGAATGATTCCCTCATTCCCTCAATTAGTAAAATAGAACAAGAATTGAAAGTGTATTTTGAAAGGAATGACACAACGGAAATCTCCAGGGCCACCCCTTGGGAATCTCACAAGACTTACATAAGGGGGATTTTGATTGGGATTGGAGTGGGGAAAAAGAGAGAGAGGGGGGAAAGAATAGAATCACTCTATGGGGAAATCCAAGAACTTGAACAAGGCCTAGAGGGATCTCTGAGAAGCAAGAACTAAAAGGAAAAAGAAGAGAACTAGATGAGTTGTTGGAACAAGAAAGGAAATGTACCTCCACTCTATAAATAGGGAAAAGTATATGGGTGGCAATAAATCAGGGAAATGGATGTCGAGAAGAGTAAAGGAAAAAAAAATAGAGCCTTTATACCCAAGATTCGAAATGAAGTGCGTGGATTTGAATTCTCCTCCCCCAACATTGCTAAAATATTCCATTCCTATTGTAGTTCTCTATATAAGGTAGATCACAAAGAGGGGGAAGGGAGGAGGGAATTGATGGAGGAGTATCTGCGGGGCCTAGACCTTCCCAGGGCAGAGAAGGAGGAGGTAGAGTCCTTGGAGGCTCCTATCTCGCAGGAGGAATTGGATAAGTAATACTGCCCTGGGAAAGAGCCCGAGCCCCGATGGATACTCTATATTGTATTATAAAAAATTTGCCAAAATTTTAGTCCCCAAATTGTGCAACTATTTTAATGCCTTAGGAGCAGGAGAGATGCCCCGGGAGGAGTCATTGTTGGCCCACATCACTCTTATATTGAAAGAAGGGAAAAACCCAGCAGCGCCCAGAAGCTATAGGCCAATCTCATTACTAAATACAGATATAAAAATTTTTGCCAAAATATTGGCTGATAGGTTGAAAGCTTGGCTACCCGGGTGGGTACATAATGATCAAGTGGGGTTTGTGCCTGGGAGGGAGGGGAGAGATAACTCCTTAAAGTTCATCTTTTTGTTCCAGGAAGTAATTAAGAGGGGCACCCCGGCGGTCCTCATGTCAATTGATGCCGAAAAGGCTTTTGATAGAGTTGACTGGGGGTTTATGTTTGAAACATTGAAGTACCTGGGGGTCGAGGAGAGGATGATGGGGTGGATTTCCTCCCTATATCATCATCATAAGGCTAAAATTAGAGTCAATGGGACCCTGTCTTCTCCCCTTGAATTATTCAACGGGACAAGATAGGGCTGCCCCTTATCCCCAATTTTGTTTTTTTGACGCTGGAGCCCTTATTGGCAGCAATTCGGAAGAATCCAGATATTGGAGGAATCCGGGTTGGTGAAAGGGAGTATAAAGTAGCGGCATTTGCGGATGATCTGCTCTGTTATATCTCCAATCCTAGAATGGTAAACCCTATGGTATTGAATGAATTTAAAAGCTATGGTGAATTATCAAATTTCAAAATAAATGTGGCTAAATCATAGCTTTTAAATATAACACTCTCTATGAAAGAGCAGAGGGCAATCCAACCCGGATTCCCCTTTATGTGGTGTAGGGAGGAGTTGGGGTACTTATGTATAAGATTGACATCAGCTCCAAGTGATTTGTTTAAAGCTAATTATATCCCACTTCTTAACAAGATCAAGGACCAACTTAATAAGATGAGATACAGGGCCTTATCATGGGTTGGCAGGATAAACGCTGTTAAAATGTTTATCCTGCCAATGTTAATTTACACTGTTCAGATGATCCCAATTGTGCTCCCCCTAAATTTCTTTAGAAAATTACAATCTATGGTTGTAAAGTACATTTGGGCACGTAAACGCCCCAGGATTGCATACGATATTCTGACCAAGGGAAAGAAGCAAGGGGGGTTGGCAGCACCAGACTTTATAATGTATTTGTGACAGACCTAGCCGGGAAAGAGACTTTTGGAGGGGACTGTATGCTAGCCTCTTGCTGATCGATCGGGGGCCCTTGCATTTGGGGGAACGGTACTCTTTGTGAGCTGTATGCCTGGGGACCCTTGAGGTGGTATTACTGTGGATTCGGGTCCTTGTCCCCCAGGACACACAGACTCTGGGGACCCTGGATTTGCCATATTGGAATAGTGGCTGATTCATAATGCTGGGACAGATACTGTTAGGAGATGCTGATGTAAATTCCAACACCTGTCTGTCTATTGTCTGCTAAAATGTGTATTGTAAATAAGTCTATACTATGGGATCTAAGAGTCATTAGATCCCATTGTTATTTGTGTTAATTAACTCTGCTATTGTGTGAAGAAGAGTCTATGTTGATTGTGATAATGTTGATTGGATTTTCTGAACTACAAGACGGCCAGTCTGGCCTAACGGTCATGTCTGAGTCATCTAGGCTGTCTAAAGGGATTAGTTAATTAGCTCATGTTAATTAGGTTAATTAGGTTACAGCTGTATTGTTAGAGTAATATGAGCAGAAGGTCTGCACCTCCACTTTGAGTGTATAAAAGCCTGTATTTTGCAATAAAGGATATTCCTGGTTGAACTTACATACAGCCTGCCTGGTGTTTGTTCTGAGCTATCACAACTGGGTTAGAATGGCACAGAGCTGTAGTTCTAATCCCGGAGCATTGGATGACCGAACCATCAAACGTTGCAATCTGATTCAATAGCTGCAGAGGAGTGTCGGGAGAGTGGAATCGAGCGAGCAAGGGCTCGTTACAGTATTATCAAACGATTTCCATCTCTAGGATCACAGACTGGCTGTACAATAAAGAAGGGAAAAGTTGGGTTAATATAGAAATTGCACAAAGTAGTGTTGATATTGAAAAGATGATATGGATTCCACCACAATTTCTAGAGAGAGGATATAACACTAATATTTTAACAAGGAACTCATTCAAGATTTGGGATAGATTAAGTAGGAAGTTTCACTGGGATTATAACTCACCATTAATTTCACTTATAGATACTAATTATTTTAAACCAGGGAAAGAAGAGCACTTATATTTTACAAGGTGGGTTAAAAAAGAAGTGATACAATTACAAGACATAATGAGGGGAAGTAGGTGTTGCACGTACACAGAAATCACACAGGAATGGGGTAATAAACCCCTAGATAAATGGAGATATGCCCAGTTACAACACTTTGTTCAATCGCTACCACAACCACTGAGAGGCAAAGGCCAATTGAGAGCGATCGAAAAATTATTAAGTTCCTCAGCTTGTATAGTTAGGAGTATTTTGAAAATATACAAAATACTTAGGGAAGAACTGGGAGATGGGTTCCCACCTTACTTAGAGAAGTGGGACGGAGAAATAGGGTGTCTGAGTGATGCGGAGCACAGGGCAAGGATACTGAAAAGGGTGTCGGTGGCAGCAAGAGATATGCAGACGTACGAAATAGGCTATAAGCTAATGACAACATGGGACGTGACCCCCCCAGAGGGCGCACAGGTACATGCCAGAGAACTCCCCAACTTGTTGGAGGGGATGTGGTGGTCTGGGTACCTTTACGCATATCTGGTGGGAGTGCCCTAAAGTGTGCTCTTATTGGGAAGGCATAATGGAAGTGATTTAACAGATAACTGGAGAATGGGTTAGGAAAAACCCTTGGACATGCTTATTTCATGATACAAAGGAAGCACCCCAATACAAAAAGTCATTAGTGCCATATCTCTTGAATGCTGCCAAAGCCCCGATTCCATGTTGTTGAAAATCCGAGGAAGCCCCAAGGATAAAGGATTGGTTAATGAGGGTGGAGTGGACAAGGGCCATGGAAGAATCTATACACTTGATGGAAGACTCAGGGGAGAATTATAGAGTGAAATGGCTAAGATGGCTGGAGTTTAGGACACCGGAGAAGTTTGCAATGTTAATGGAATCATAGGGGGGTAGAGACAGAGGGAGGGGAGGAGGGGTTCCTTCTTTTTTTTTTTTCTTCTCTGTCTTTTTTTGGGGGGGGGGATACAAATAAAATGTGATTGGATATTTATTGTTCAGAGATGTTTTAACTTTTTGATATTGTATACATCGCATTATAAAATAAAGAATATATAAAAAAGTTTATCCTTGCAAGGGGGCCTTACTGCACTGCAAGAGTTCACAGCTTGTTTAGTCTAGGGGTGGAGGGGTCAGCTTTATCACTTATCTCATTTCTAGCTCCGACTGGCTTCCTCAAGCCATGTGATCACTCTCGCAAAGCTTCCTCTCTAAAGCTGGACATAGAAAGTATTATAATGACCGATTCAGGAGGGACTGACCAACATTTGAACCATGTATGGGCGGGCTGATTGTACCCTGTTGATAAATCAATCAACTTGGGTACAACTAGCATGTCAGATTTTTTCATGCGATTATTGCCAGAGTTTATAGCCACTATCAATAATGGCTGTGTTTTCTCCTAGCCGGGAAGGCTCCATGCTTCCCCCCCACCAGAAGAACACAATAGTGACACACTGACTGTGTTGATGGGGTAACTCGTAGTTACAAGAAAGAAAATCACTCCCTCTATGCCTGGCTTAAGCTGTTTTAGGCAGAGGTTGCATGCTTGCCTCTTCATGTACATTGCAGGGTTAATAGCCCTGCACTGTACATGATGACACCAAGGTATCTCCCACAGTCTGGAGCTTGAAGATAACATTGAGCCTACTGGGCTCAGGTATAGGGTAACTAATACAATTTATGTCTGCACCCCCTTATACACCTGCACCCATGGACTAAAGGAGCATTGAACCACTGCAATGTGGGGGGCCTAATGCAAGAGTAGATTTAGTCTTATTCTCAGAGTTCAGCTTTAATAATGTTAAGTGTATATGCTGTTGTAAAGTTAATATATATTTGTGTGCAAAACAGAAATAAAGTTAGGATTAGTTGTCCATTAATCTGTTAACTTGCTGGTGTATGCAGTTGCAGAATTTAGTTGTTGGATAGGTCAGTAAATGTCTGAAAACTTGTGATATAATGAAAGGGGTCAAGCACTTAGAAGCAATCAATTCATTTGAAATAAAATGTAATCAGTTGACATGCATGGGTTATGCAAATGGATTTGTCAGAGTATGACAATGATCTTTTGAACCAATGCACAGAAAATTAAGCTATACAATGTCTTGTATCGAAATCCAATCACGCTTTAAACATGCATGAAGGCCTTTGTAACTCTCTTCCTTGCAATATAAATATTTCTCTGAAAAACACAAAGGTAAGCCATTTCCTATTATTTTTTGGGTAATGGATCAATAAAAAGGTCTTTGAATATGAGAAGCATGGCTTCTATTGCAGCAGTGCTCCATCAGCAAATGTTAGAGATAATCATTTCAGGTCTTGCTTGTTCTGGAAATCGTACACTCTCTACTTAACTTGATAACGCTCCAGCTGGGAATACGATTTGTGTACAGCACGACCTCTGGACCACTGCGGATGTGCAGGTTGATGATGAATAAAATATCAAGCAAGAGAGAGCAAGACAGGCAGAAAGCTCCAGACCCGTATTAGACCACACAGATATTACACCAATAAATGTTTCAGTAACAGGTGAGATTTAGACTCATGTAATACCAACAACATAAAAAGCCAGCAGGATCCTCAGCTGTTTGAAGAGAGAGCAATGTGAAAACAGATTATGCTATAACGTTTTGCTCTACAAGGTCTGTTTCACAAGACTGACTTTACATTGCTCGGCTGGACAGCTTATTTGCAGGAAAGATGGCCAGTGTTAGTGGACATGTTGCACGTGTGAGGTCTTTATAGCCTGAGTAAAGCAATCAGTTCTGCCACATCATTTTAACTGTTACAGGAATTTTCTATGCAAATAAGACATCAGACTATGTTAAGTATAGATCATCAAAAGCAAATATCCCAAACAAATATAAAACTAAAATGTGTATATAATGATACCCTTTCAGCTGTTTATAAGGAACATCTAGGACCAATGCAAATTAAATCATCAGTAAATATTTTACCAGTGGCACTGGACTTAGCTTATCAAAGTTGCTATCAGTGGTACATTTTATCTGTTTAAAGCAATTGTTTTCTCAGAGAAAAACAGACTTTTTGTAGCCTTACCCACTGTGACTGCAGTCACAGAAGCTATACACATTATACAAACAGTTATTCAATTTGATAAAAGCTAAACGCATGAATCAAACAAACTGGGATGTCACACTGGTAATGTTAACCATGACAGTAATAATAGAATCCTGGCTTCAACACAGTCCCCTGGCCTTGGCCCCAGCCTGTGATGCATTTCACCTGGATATGGCTTATCACCTATCACCAGCATAGGACATCTTTAATTAAGCCCTATCGGGTGAAACACATCAGAAGGGCAGTTCCAATGGAAGGGGGCTGAGCTGAACCTGGGATTCTATTCATTTCCTCATTGTTAACATTAAGAGTGTGCAGTCCCTGCTTGATTTATGCATGCATTGAGTGGGATGAAATCTTGGAGAGGACCAGGATTTGGAGCAGTAGAGGCTGACGGACATGTTCACAGTGGCTTAGGAGTGGCGCAGTTCAATATTATCAAAAGTTGATAGCCTGCTCTGATTTGACTGCATACTGTTAACTTCTTACAATGGGGGTTATTTACGAAAGGCAAATCCACTTGGCACTATAAGTGCAAACTACAACTACAAATTGCAGTCACTGTAAATCCGAGGGGTAGATCTGAAGTGAGGGGAAGGTCTGCTGATTTTATCATCCAATCATATGCAAGCTAAAATGCTGTTTTTTATTTTCCTTGCATGTCCCCCTTGGATCTACAGCGAATGCATTTCCAAGTGCACTATCAGTGCAATTTCAAGTGTACTTTGCACTTGTAGTGCAAAGTGGATTTGCCTTTCGTAAATGTCCCCCAATGTGTATTAGAAGATGCAGCAGACAGAGCCCTTTTCATTTATAGAATGAAGGACATCAAGGCCTTTCTTTCCTACTAGCCTGCCCATTTTGATCATCAGGTTTCAGTTCTTTTGGTCATGGAGGCTCAGCATCACACGTAACATACCTACGGTGGTCTGCATGCAAATGCAACCTGAGTAGGAATGCCCACTCCTTCAGACTGACATTCATCAATCAATCCATCCATCAAGGCCTTTTGATATTTGCATAACTTCTCCCAAGAGTTGCATCATTGGGTTGATTTACTAAAACTGAAGAGGGTAAAATCTAATGCAGCTGTACAATCAGTTTCTAACTTCAACTTGTTCAATTCAGTTTTGACAATAAAACAAGGAAGCCGATTAGTTTCTATGCAGAGTTGCACCCAGATTTTGTACTCTCCAGTTTTATTAAATCAACTCCACTGCACGCATTAGGGCTGAGGGTCCTTGAGAGAAGAACCAATGAATCAGGGTGCTGTGATGTTTCCAGGTAACTAAGTTACCATGGGCACTCTGTGGGCCCTTCCCACAAGCCATGATCTTCCTGCATTGCATAAAGAAGCACAGAGACACAGTAATGATGGTCTAAAAAGTGGAATTCTGATGTACCTGTAATTTATGTATCTTGGAGTACAGTACATGACAAAGGAATCGATTCATACCCCATGGGTTATATGCTGCTGAAGGTAGTGGAAAATAACCAATGGTATATGAGTTGTACTGTATGATAAAGATATAAGAAACGTCATAAAAACATAAAGGATTTATTTTAAAATTTCAAAAAGGCAAAACTTCAGCTGTAATGTAACAATGGAAGAATTATTGTTGGATAACAAATACTAACTCTTCAAAAAGACAGTTGTACATACCATTCTAAGTTTTCAGTCACAAACACAACTTAAAGATGTTAATGCTAATGGTATTACAAGATTCTTTAGGTTGTAAACCATAATGTTCAGTAGACATCAGTGTCTACCACAGCTCTACAAATAGTACACTTTACAAAAAGCTGGAAGAAAACACCCACCTTGTTGTTGTGGATGTTGCAGACTGGCATTTCTCAGGACTCTGTCCATGTTTGGATAAAATGTTGTGAATGTGAGTGAATTTTGGTCTGTCATTTCTGTCCTTTTGCCAGCAATCTAACATCAGCTGGTGGAGTGCAGGTGGACAGCTCACTGGTGCTGGAAGTCGGAATCCATCTTCTATGGCTTTGATGACCTTGGTGATAGAACATAGAATACACATCAAAATTCTCTCTCTGTCATATTCTCTTTTCTATCAGGCATGTCAAGCTTACATGAAACATTGAGCCGATTGGAGTAGATTCAATCTTCAAGGGGGGCACATCGTGTTTGCTGTTGGTTGCATATATCTAACTCCAGAAAAAGATTGGACCTTAACAATATAGTAAAAGCTGCAATTTTCATGATATAATCCTAGATAAAGGAACCATTAGACATTTCCCGAAGTATGCACCTGGAAAATGATATTAGGAAGTATAACTTATCAATTGGGGAACAGCTGGGAATGCATTTTATCCATAAACCACTGAGGGCCACAAAGAAGCAGCTGCATGCAGCCAATAAACACCAATTTTACACATCTGCTCTATCCTGCATGTATACTATATTTGTGTAATTTAGATGAAGATATGTACAGGGTGATCATAGGTTTAAAAACCTCTTCAACTATGTCCAGGTGCAAGTAGCCAATCCTCTTTATACACATGGAACATCCAGAGACTGAGGATTGCATTTGGATAATGTGGAGAACAAAAGAGTCTTCTAACACAACGACCAGCAAAACCTACAGTATATACCGTATTTATCGGCGTATAACACGCACAGGCGTATAACACAGGCGTATAACACGCACATTCATTTTAAGAGGGAAGTTTCAGGAAAAAAACTAAAATTTTAAATAAGGAACTTTGGAGCAAAATAAGGGTCAGTGCCCATCTGCAGCCTCATCAATCCACATCAATACAGCCTCACGATTGCCTTCAATGCAGCAGCCTCACCATTGCCATCAGTGCAGCCTGATTGATGTCCACCTGCAGCCTAGAGGGGACAGGGAGGGGGCGGGATGAGCGCCGACAGATTACATAAAAAGAGAATCTCCTATGATAGACAGAACAGTGGTCCAATGGCAGCCCAGGAGACAGGACTTCCTATTACAGAGGTTGCCAAGTAAACAGGAGATTCTCGCTGTATGTAATCTGACAGCGCTCGTCCGCCCCCCCTCCTTGTCCCCTCCGAGGCAGCTAAAATTGAAGTATTGGCGTATAACACGCACACGCTATTTGCACCCGATTTTCATGGTAAAAAAGTGAGTGTTATACGCAAATAAATACAGTAGTTTATGTGTGTTTAAATATTTCTAAAGTATTTTAGAATTGTAATTTTCAAAATTTTATATTGTAATACTCACATCTTGATTAGACATGTCCCAGTAAGGTCTTTCACCGTAAGACATGACCTCCCACATTACTATACCAAAGCTCCATACATCACTGGCACTACTGTAACGATGGTACTGAATTGCTTCTGGTGCTGTCCATAAAACGGTGCTCTTTCCACCCTGCAATGTAGCAGATGATGGTCAAAAAAACAACTCTTTACTCTCCCAAATGATTTATGAATAAACATATCCAAAACACAATATTTTAGATTTTACATTATATTATATTATTATATTTATAAAAATCTCAAGACAATTTGCTGAACAAAGGATATGGTAAACTGAAATCAAATGTTTTACATTGCTGACATTTGCATTTCCCTCATTGTTCCTTTTTTAATGCTGTGAATATTATGATATATATATATAAAGATCAAACAATTAGCCAATAGCATAAACAATGTTTATAATTCATGTGCACAGAGTTACAATTCAGAGGACAATAACAGATTTTAGGAAAGACGAGTATATCCCTCGTTTTAGCTCAAGTTAAAATACCAACCAGCCTTTAATAAAAAAAAGTTTTTTTTTCTCTTACATTTGAATTTCGAACCATGGTGGAATACACAGTGTCAAGTTTATCATCTTGAATATGTCGAAATCCTGATATTTTGCAGACCAGGTTAGAGTTGACTAGGACTTTGTGTGCAGCAAGGCACTTGTGAATGTAGCTCATCTCTGTCAGGTACTTCATTCCTGAAGCTATACCAGTCAACATACCCACCAACTGAGCAATGGTGAACTGCCCCTCATGTTTCTAAGGGAAAAAGGATACATTAGACAAGAGATGAAACTTCACATCATGCCACAAACAGCAATATGAACATTACCAAAGATATCTGGTATTGTTATGTTATTGTTATCAATTTAGGAAATATAGTTAGCACCCTTTCAGATCAAATGAAATGCTATTAAAGTTAATGTGCTAATAAAGGATAACTATACACAAGACTTCAGTAAATGTATATATTGTTTTAATTTTTATTGTTAGTTACAGTACCATTTAAAAAATAAAGTTGCAAACTATTTAACTTCATCTATCAGCAACTTCTAATCTTATTAAGCGGATGAAAAAGGATTCAGTGTTATATCCTAGGCATTGATTTCTCAGTTTCAGCCCACCTGCTGAACAACAGAAAATTAATAGATTTCTGTTTAGCATGTATGAATGTTGTATTCAGCAGCCTCAGAACTTTTGGTTGCCTTATTACCTAAAGAATAGCTGCATCTGATAGGATGCAGTCACTGTTTAACCTAGAATTTTCCACCCAACTACATTGATTTTTAAATTGACTTTTGGCCGATTCAGCAGGAGTTGGCAAAAATATGAGTCATGTATGACTATCTTTAAGTGTAAGTTCACCTTTCCCAAAACTTTCCAAAAATCCCCTCATGCAGTATTGCCCCTTTTTAAATAGTGCAGACCCTTCCATTACAGATGCAGCTGTTGGTGGGCCTCTCCACAAAATGCACTTTTTGCAGAACAAGCTGAACATTATGATATTGCGCTGGGTCATTTAAACTGTGCACCTGTGCAGTGCTTTCTTTCCACTCCAGCTGAGCTCAGTCGGGGCAACTCATACTGCACATGTGTGTGCAATTGTTCTTTGGCTAATTTGAGCTAGGAAAGGAGGACACGCACTGTGCATGTGCTTAGTTTGAATGGCTTGAGCAGCCACTAATGAGATCAACTGGAGCTGAAGAAGTACTGTACGCTGCACAGGCACACAGTGTGGGTGACCTGGATCCTCTGCTAGGATACACATTATTGTAATGTTCAGCCTGATCTGCAAACAGCAAGATGGAATGGGATAAGGGGCCAACTATTTTTGTGGAGAGACCTCCCAACAGCTGCATCAGTAATGAGAGGAAATGCACCATTTAAAGCTAAACTATAGCTTTTGCTACACTTTACATTGTTTGTTTGGGCCAAGCTAGCCCAAACAAACTATGTTCCTTTCTAACATGTGAGGCTGCTGGATGTGTGGTGTAAACTGTATGTAGCTGAGGCTACATACAGCATACCTCACTGTGTTCTGTATTGAGACATCCTGTCTCATACCTGGAATCCTTTAGAGCGGTGATGGCAAACCTTGGTACCCCAGATGTTTTGGAACTACATTTCTGATGATGCTCATGCACTCTGCAGTGTAGTTGAGCATCATGGGAAATGTAGTTACAAAACATCTGGGGTGCCAAGGTGCACCATCACTGCTCTAGAGTCTGATCAGCGCTAAGCCAAACAGAGAAAGTGATGTATTCTAGCAATGAATGCAAAGTTTTCTTTGATTGGCTGAGTCAGAGGTTGTGACATCATCAGTCTGCCTCTCTGACTCAGCCAGTCAGAGGAAGCTTTGTATTCATTGCTATAATACATTACTCTCTCTGGTCAGCTGTGTTCCAGGTATCAGACAGGAAGTCTCAGCTCGAACCCGGAACACAGTGTGATATGCTGCATGTAGCCACAGCTACATACAGTTTATACCACACATCCTGTGACCTCACATGTTAGTGAGGGACATAGTTTGTTTTGGACAGCTTGGCCCAAACAAACTATGTAA
This sequence comes from Aquarana catesbeiana, assembly GCF_042186555.1. Classification (NCBI taxonomy): domain Eukaryota; kingdom Metazoa; phylum Chordata; class Amphibia; order Anura; family Ranidae; genus Aquarana; species Aquarana catesbeiana. The sequence continues at coordinate 433,640,800 of NC_133325.1, read as the reverse complement.
AGTGTAGCAAAAGCTGGAGTTCAGCTTTAAAACAGGAATAGTGCTGGTACGCACTATTCACAGGATATGGAATTACATACAGGAATCTTTTTGGAAAATCTTGCTGAAGCTGAACCTACACTTTAAATGTATTTTTACTAAGAGCTTCTTTGTTGTCTATAGCTCACAGAAACAGAATGTTGTCTGAGGCAGAATTGTTACCCGTTACAGGCCTAGAATGTACTTTTTTTTCCAAACTGCATCCAAAAGCAAAAAAATGTGCTAGGTAGAGAAGCTTTTAACCTGGTCTGGGAGGTTAGTCCCCAAGCCTAAACACAGTCTTGTGAATAGGTCACATGAATGAGAGGCTGGCATCATTAACTTCCTTGGCGGTATGATTATTTCAGATTTTAGGTGCTGAAAGCGGTACCATTATTTTGCATGGAAATTTGGCGTTTTATATTGTAGGTGTGTAAATCTGTCCAAACGAGAGTCTAGTAGACATCTCTGGTATGATAAAGTTTGAAACACAAAATCATAAATTATAATATAATAAAAAACTATAAATAATAACAAATAATAATATAATAAAAATAAAATTTTTTATTCAATACATTTTAGTAAATAATATAATCAAAAACACTGACTTTTTTTTTGGCCAAAGAAGGGTGCAATATTAGTAGTCATATTGCTTCAGTAAACGTCCCGGGTATGGAAAATTTTAAAACATGGTACAGCACAAAGTCCGACGTCACAGTCAGGACAATAGAACCTGGTTTCTTTTCTGATTTTCCTTCCAGTGTCCAATTTGGGGTGTTCGCGGCAATTCGAATGCCGCGGAACACCCTTTAAAAGTCTATGGGAGAAATCAAAAGTGCTAATTTTAAAGGCTTATATGCATGGTATTGTCATAAAAAGTGTTTGGGGACCTGGGTGCTGTCCCAGGGGACATGGATCAATGCAAAAAAAGTTTTAAAAACGGCCGTTTTTTCGGGAGCAGTGATTTTAATAATGCTTAAAGTGAAACAATAAAAGTGTAATATCCCTTTAAATTTCGTACCTGGGGGGTGTCTATAGTATGCCTGTAAAGGGACGCATGTTTCTCGTGTTTAGAACAGTCTGACAGCAAAATGACATTTCAAAGGAAAAAAAAGTCATTTAAAACTACTCGCGGCTATAATGAATTGCCGGTCCGACAATACACATAAAAGTTCATTGATACAAATGGCATGGGAATTCCCCACAGGGGAACCCCAAACCAAAATTTAAAATAAAAAATGATGTGTGGGTCCCCCTAAATTCCATCCAGGCCCTTCAGGTCTGGTATGGATATTAAGGGGAACCCTGGCCAAAATTTTTTTTTTAAATGGCATGGGGTCCCCCAAAAATCCATACCAGACCCTTATCCGAGCACGCAACCTGGCAGGCCACAGGAAAAGAGGGGGGAAGAGAGAGCTCCCCCCCTCCTGAACCGTACCAGGCCACATGCCCTCAACATTGGGAGGGTACTTTGGGGTAGCCCCCCAAAACACCTTGTCCCCATGTTGATGGGGACAAGGGCCTCATCCCCACAACCCTTGCCCAGTGGTTGTGGGGGTCTGCAGGTGGGGGGCTTATCGGAATCTGGAAGCCCCCTTTAACAAGGGGACCCCCAGATCCCGCCCCCCCCTGTGTGAAATGGTAAGGGGCCATTTCACTAAAAAACTGTCAACAAGGTTAAAAATGACAAGAGACAGTTTTTGACAATTCCTTTATTTAAATGCTTCTTCTTTCTTCTATCTTCTTATGCCAAATCGTGCTCTCTTAGACGCAATAGACTGTATCCAGCTGAGTCTTCCTTTGTAGACCATTAGATTTTTGTTGATACTGATGTCTCTATCTGGTACATAGGTCTGCTTGAAATTTTCCTGAATAATTTGATATACCTACCACCTAGAGGATGTCATCGCATGACGAAACGCGCGTTGGGAGGAGCTGATGCGCTGACGTCTCGCGTGCGCCGTTCGTGGGACGGGTGTCTGCATTAGCCGGCAGGCTGCTTTGCTTTTATATTCCCTGACATTTGTAAGTGTTATTCTTTTTATTAATAAATGTTGACTATCAGTATTATGCTATGGTGAAACTTTTTATTCTGGGGAGCATCTGAATGGTGCCTGGTCTGCTTGCCTGTTCGGTCCACGGTTGGCAAGATTGGCGGGTTCTGTGCCGTGTGTTGACTGCCCTCGTAGGGTTTGCCTGGATATCGCCCTCCTGATTTCCTCTTGGATAAAGGCCCTGGCTGGGTAACAGGTCGCAGGCTTATAGAGCTTGCCTTTCGGTAAGCGAGCATTCTGTGTGGTGTCATCACTGTGGTTGTGGTGGAGGATTTATCCAATCAATTGAAGTTTATCCACATCTGGCTAGCGATTTTGAGCACTATTTGTTCTTACACAGATGGACTCATATTTTTATAACTCATTTATTTTATGTATTATTATTGTTTACTTTTGATGCACTGGTGTCACTGTCACTAATTAGCTTATTTAGGTTTAGCGCTGCTGCTAACTATTCCATCCAATTTTGTGTTTATCTCACCTCTAGCAGCTGCTGTTTGTTTTAGTTTTTATTTTCCTGCATATTTTTTCACCTAAGAATATCCTTTTAATTCAGGAGCACTTAAACTTTTTTTTTAAAAGAATTGTACTTTGCAAATGCAATATATTTACTGTAAATCATTGCTGTGTTTTGTTAACTAAAACTGGAGAAGAGAAAACAGGATTAAAACTGAAAGTGTTGCTCATTATTAACAATTCAGATTTCTAGTCTAAGGTCTTGGAGAATTAAAAATATTCCAGTAATTTATAAATAGGATGGTTTAAATTAATGACTTTATAGTGTGCACTAAACACTATACTTGATTGAATGATTGATTTGGGTTACTATGCTACACATCGTAGCATAGTGTACTTTTGCACTATTACATAAATCCACATGAGATAACTAGCATAGCAGAAGATAGTTGCTGGAAACTTCATAGAGTGTAATAAAATTCTACATAACAGACAAGCTCCCAGTCAGCAAAACATATTCATAAACCTGCAGTAGGATTACATGGTGGGAAGCATTTAGGCTCATACAGATGTGCTTTTTAACACAATCACGCAGCCTGAAGCTTATATGGTAATACATGATGTCTTGTAAATGCTCTATGTGCTCTGTCATAATCAGCGCAGACAAAATTGTCTGCTGTTCAGCTTTTGTTTTACACCCTCCAACCTTCTATTTTCTTTAGACCTTTTATGTTTTCCTGAGCACAAGCTCGCTATTGTGGTCTGTGGTTTTCATGTGCTGTGTAAGTGCTGAAGGGAAGGGAATTTTAATTTTCTAGCTTTAAATCGAATAATACAACAATCTGATGCGACACACAAATATTCCGCTTAAAAGCCTCGGGGGTTTCAAGTGGACAACTGTCCTTGATGTATTCTACTAAGATAATAGCTGGGGTTGGATAAAGGATGTCAGCCTACACATTGTTAGCAATGCACATCTTCAGAGAATTATATTTATGTGATGAAACATAAAAGCAGACATACAAACTGCAAAATAAAATGCTCTCTTCTTCTACCTTTTCACCCCTTTATCAGTGTATGTTTAAAGTTATAAAATAAAGCAAGTCTGATGGAAAATTGTTTTTCCACATCCCACTCTTTTTTCCAAAGAAGGCAACAAGCCTATAGGTGATTGATGTGTAAAAGAACACTTTATCAAAATTACATGAGGAGACACAGTTGGGCTGATTACTACAGGAGTTGAGAATCTTCACACATACAACTATGTGAATATCCACTTCATTTGTCCAATCATCAATCATGTGCAGATAAAATAAGTCAACGGGATTTTTCTTTTGACATACGCAGTAGAATGTTCATAATAACCAATATTGATATGAATTAGGTAGGCTGATTTTCAGAAGGAGCTGGGTATCTTCACTCATAAAATGAGTGAATATTCACGTTATAATTATATTCAATGATGTGAAAAGCATCTGCACAAGATTACATATTCAAAGTGAAGATTAATTTGCTTTTCACATGATTAGATAATTGGAGTACTTTTTCACACAATTTTTGAGTACTCAGTTCCTTCATTAAGTCTTACAAGTCTCACAATCAACTTATCCTTTAACCATGTTCTCCAGGTAGGGTGGTGATGAAAATGTTATTGAGAAAATGTTATTTCACGTACCACAGTCGTGGTGCTTTGGTTCAAAAATTATCGCTCCTGTTGAGCTTGAACACAACTCAAGCAAATTTTTTGGTGCAGCCATTATGGGGTTAAAACAGACAGTGATGAGGCATCATATTGCTGCCTTATTGCCTGTCAAATACCTCAAAGTCAAAAGCATTCACTTTTCATGGTTGCTGCAGTTTAGAAACGTAACCTTACTCCTGATACCTATTCCAAAATGAGATATCAGTTTGGGTGGATTGATGCTTTAACATGCATAACTAAAGCATAGATATTTAAATTTGGGGATTACATACCCTTAAAAAGGAATCCAGAACACCGTTACCCATGTATTCCATTACAGTCATCATTGTATTACCTGTAAAGTAGTAAGAGTTGTGTCATTACTATAATTTCAACATATATGTATGATATACATGCTGTCTGGATTGAAACACAGGAAAATAACGGTATATTGATTTTTCAGTAATATAGCAAATCAATTATTGTTAGATTTAGAATCTGACAATGATGGGATTTGCTAGATATGCTCAACATTACTGGTTTAAATGGGTCTACTCGATGACAGTTACAGTCATTGTAAGGAAAGTTTTGCTCTAGTGTGACCCTGACAGCTCTGGATAATCAGTCTGGAGCTATCAGGACTAAGGATGAGCTTCGAGTTCGAGTCGAACTCATGTTCGACTCGAACATCGGCTGTTCGCAAGTTCGCCGAACAGCGAACAACTTGGGGTGTTCGCGGCAAATTCGAATGCCGCGGAACACCCTTTAAAAGTCTATGGGAGAAATCAAAAGTGCTAATTTTAAAGGCTTATATTCATGATATTGTCTTAAAAAGTGTTTGGGGACCTGGGTCCTGCCCCAGGGGACATGGATTAATGCAAAAAAAAGTTTTAAAAACGGCCGTTTTTTTGGGAGCAGTGATTTTAATAATGCTTAAAGTGAAACAATAAATGTGTAATATCCCTTTAAATTTCGTACCTGGGGGGTGTCTATAGTATGCCTGTAAAGGGGCGCATGTTTCCCGTGTTTCCCCAGAAGAAGAAGAAGATGGAGGAAGAAACCGAAGGAAGATAGAAGATAGAAGAAAGAAGAAAGACGAAAGAAGAATCATTTAAATAAAGGAATTGTCAAAAACTGTCTCTTGTCATTTTTAACATTTTTGACAGTTTTTTAGTGAAATGGTACCCCCTTACCATTTCACACAGGGGGGAGGGCCGGGATCTGGGGGTCCCCTTGTTAAAGGGGGCTTCCAGATTCCGATAAGCCCCCCGCCCGCAGACCGCCACAACCACCGGCCAGGGTTGTGGGGATGAGGCACTTGTCCTCATCAACATGGGGACAAGGTGTTTTGGGGGGCTATCCCAAAGCACCCTCCCAATGTTGAGGGCCTATGGCCTGGTACGGTTCAAGAGGGGGGGCGCTCTCTCGCCCCCTCTCTTTTCCTGTGGCCTGCCAGGTTGCGTGCTTGGATAAGGGTCTGGTATGGATTTTTAGGGGGACCCCACGCCGTTTTTTTAATTTATTTTGGCGCAGGGTTCCCCTTAAAATCCATACCAGACCTAAAGGGTCTGGTATAGATTTTGAGGGGGACCCCACGCCATTTTTCTTTTTAATTTTGGCCGGGGTTCCCCTTAATATCCATACCAGACCTGAAGGACCTGGTATGGAATTTAGGGATCCCCCACTTTTTTTGTATTTTAATTTTGGTTCAGGGTTCCCCTGTGGGGAATCCCCATGCCATTTTTATCAATGAACTTCTATGTATATTGTCGGACCGGCAATGCATTAATAGCCGCAAGTAGTTTTAAATGACTTTTTTCCCCTTGAAATGCCATTTTGCTGTCAGACTGTTCTAAACACGGGAAACATGTGCCCCTTTACAGGCATACTATAGACACCCCCCCAGGTACGAAATTGAAAGGGATATTACACTTTTATTGTTTCACTTTAAGCATTGTTAAAATCACTGCTCCCGAAAAAACGTCCGTTTTTAAAACTTTTTTTTTGCATTGATTCATGTCCCCTGGGGCAGGACCCAGGTCCCCAAACACTTTTTATGACAATAACTTGCATATAAGCCTTTAAAATTAGCACTTTTGATTATTGATGTTCGTGTCCCATAGACTTTAACGGTGTTCGCGTGTTCGAACAAATTTTTTGCCTGTTCGCATGTTCAGGTGCGAACCGAACAGGGGGGTGTTCGGCTCATCCCTAATCAGGACCATATGTTGACAGTACATTTATTACAACTCACTGTCAACAAGTGGCTCCCCTCAGCCTGAGTGCATTTCTGAGAGCCAAGACATATCAGGGAAAGGGGCTGTGCAGATTGGAGGATGCAACACTTCCGGAAGTGTCAGGTCACTATTAAATTTGCAATTAAAGCGAACCATTAAAATGTTAAAAGAACCATCAAGCCAAAAAAGGATTGGGTACACAAGTATAATGTTTATAGCATTCATTACAGGGTAAACATTTACCAGTGCAACCCAGTGATAGTGTCTCAAACATTATTGCATGCAAGCTACCACCAATATGATAAACCGACATAAGCAATATATAAAACATAAACAGAATTCTTTTTTTTTTTTTATTTAAACTTTATTTGATTTTATATTATAAAACAAACATTTGTACACATATAGATTATTTCACTCAACACATTTAATAATACCCGTAACCTTGTATAAATATACTTCTCCCCCCCCAATCCCCTCTCTGCCTCCCACCCCCCTCCCCCCTCTGGCGTTCTCCCTCATCTCTGTTCATCTCCTCCCATTCTCCCCTGCTCCTCATCCTTTCCACTGCTTACTGCGTCCACTTTTCTGAATATTTTCTAGTTTTCTTAAACTCCATCCATTTTTCCCATATAGTGTTGAATCTCTCTGCCAGACCCTCTTCTCTACTACTTAGGTAACACAAACAGAATTCTAACCAATAATTGATTGAAGTGGAAAATGCACACTATAGATAAGTTCATTTTAGCGGCCTGAATGAGTTTATTAAAGCTCTAGACCATTTTTCTTACCTCTAGTGATGACTCCTTCTAGGCGTATGCTGTTGGGATGGTCAAACTGTCCCATTATGCTAGCCTCTGCCAGAAATGAGCGCTTCTGCTTTTCTGAGCAGCCAGCTCGGAGAGTCTGTATTGCGACCGGAAGCTCTCTCTTGCTTGGAAGTTTCAAGCAACCCTTGCAAATTTCACCATATTCCCCTGAAATACAATGGAGATTTGAAAATAGTATATATCATCAAGCCATCTGTAAGTTTATAACAGAACATCAGATAACTGAAGTGTTTGTGCTTATAGAAGGAACAGAAACCTTACTATCTTGCTTGTATGTGTTGTGGATTCACCTAGACAATTCATACAATATAATCAGACTTGCTTTCACTATCATTCTGCTCTCTTCTGTCAGCATGTCTCCCGTAAGCATGAAAACTCACCTGATTAGCTACTTGTGCTCAGTTCTGTGACAAGGTCATCTGGTACCCATGGCGAAAATGCCAAACTGTGACCCCACCCATGGATACAATAATAAACACCAGAATTGGTGCCAGTTTATGCAAAAATAGCCCCCAGCATTGGCGTCAGCTTCCACAATAATCCCCAGCTTTGGAGCCATTTACTGCAATAACAACCACCTGCACTGGCGTCAGGTTCCTCAGTAATAACCACTAGCATTGGTGCAGGTTTACACAATAATAACCCCTCCAGCATTGGTGCCAGATTACACAATATTAAAATAACAAGCATTGGTGCCTGGTAATAACACCTGCATTGCTATTTAAACCCCCTTTCATTGGTAGCCTGCTAACCTTTCTGCATTAATGGTCAGTGGCAGTGCTTTTTAAATACCCCCCCCCCATTGGTTAATTAGTTGCAATGTACAAGAATACAGCATGAAGGGGTTCATAAAAACCACCACTGGCCACAAATGCAATATGAAGAGGTTAATAAACACTGCCACTGTTCACTACTTTAGCAATGGCAGTGGCAGTGGCAGTGTTAAGTAATCCCATTCAGGCTGCATTAGTTACCACTGGCAGTGTTTATTAACCCATTGCATCACTGGCTATCAGCCATGTGAATTAACCAACTCACTACCCAAGGGGTTAAACTTAAAGCTCTCCTATGCTTGCTGCTTTCAAGTCTGTCTGATTCTACCTTAAATGCTCTCTCACTCCTGTGCGGCGCCACTCTCTTCCTGCCTTGGAAATTACAACACATCTGGGAAGGAGGCTGCCTCCACCTGTTGAGCGGAGACAACTCCCCCTGACTGTAGTGCTGGGGTTCTTCTAGTGCCAGATGCAGGATCACTGAGAGAGCCCCAGCACTTGGCACCCCACTGGCAGTCTGCCAGGTGTTGCGCTACTAAAGTTTGCCCTAATGTATTGGCCATTATCAGGGCAGACTTTAGGTTGTTGGTAGCAGCGATGTTTATCACACTGCTGATTATCGCACTGCACTCCCTCTTCCCTATACACCTGCAGCACCCAGGGCTCCTGTCTCTTCTGCTCACCCCTTGTCCCAGCCCTGCTTGTGCTCCCTCTCCCAGCCTGGGTTGCCAGAGGCTGCTACCAAGTCATATCCAGGTACTTACACTAGCTCATTTTAAAAATACACATACTGTATCTACATGAATAGTTTTTTTTGTCATCATGGAGTTTATTTAAAGAAACTCCTGTCACTGCCTTACCTTTCACCTCCAGCAACTCATTGGGATTAAAAAAAAAGTGGAGCCTGCTCAAGTTGTTTGTAAATAAGGTGAACTTATGTTATGAATACCCAACCATGGTTGAGAGTAGGGATGAGCTTCGAGTTCGAGTCGAACTCATGTTCGACTCGAACATTGGCTGTTCGCAAGTTCACCGAACAGCGAACAATTTGGGGTGTTCGCGGCAAATTCGAATGCCGCGGAACACCCTTTAAAAGTCTATGGGAGAAATCAAAAGTGCTAATTTTAAAGGCTAATATGCAAGTTATTGTCATAAAAAGTGTTTGGGGACCTGGGTCCTGCCCCAGGGGACATGGATCAATGCAAAAAAAAGTTTTAAAAACGGCCGTTTTTTCAGGAGCAGTGATTTTAATAATACTTAAAGTCAATCAATAAAAGTGTAATATCCCTTTAAATTTCGTACCTGGGGGGTGTCTATAGTGTGCCTGTAAAGGGGCGCATGTTTCCTGTGTTTAGAACAGTCTGACAGCAAAATGACATTTTGAAGGAAAAAACTCATTTAAAACTACCCGCGGCTATTGCATTGCCGACAATACACATAGAAGTTCATTGATAAAAACGGCATGGGAATTCCCCAAAGGGGAACCCCGAACCAAAATTAAAAAAAAAAAATGACGTGGGGGTCCCCCTAAATTCCATACCAGGCCCTTCAGGTCTGGTATGGATATTAAGGGGAACCCCGGCCAAAATTAAAAAAAAAAAATGACGTGGGGTTCCCCCTAAATTCCATACCAGACCCTTCAGGTCTGGTATGGATTTTAAGGGGAACCCCGCGCCAAAAAAAAAAAAAAAAACGGCGTGGGGTCCCCCCAAAAATCCATACCAGACCCTTATCCGAGCACGCAACCTGGCAGGCCGCAGGAAAAGAGGGGGGGACAAGAGTGCGGCCCCCCCTCCCTCCTGAACCGTACCAGGCCACATGCCCTCAACATTGGGAGGGTGCTTTGGGGTAGCCCCCCAAAACACCTTGTCCCCATGTTGATGAGGACAAGGGCCTCATCCCCACAACCCTGGCCGGTGGTTGTGGGGGTCTGCGGGCGGGGGGCTTATCGGAATCTGGAAGCCCCCTTTAACAAGGTGACCCCCAGATCCCGGCCCCCCCCCTGTGTGAAATGGTAAGGGGGTACATAAGTACCCCTACCATTTCACGAAAAAAGTGTCAAAAATGTTAAAAATGACAAGAGACAGTTTTTGACAATTCCTTTATTTAAATGCTTCTTCTTTCTTCTATCTTGCTTCATCTTCTGGTTCTTCTGGCTCTTCTGGTTCTTCTGGTTCTTCCTCCGGCGTTCTCGTCCAGCATCTCCTCCGCGGCGTCTTCTGTCTTCTTCTCCTCGGGCCGCTCCGCACCCATGGCATGGGGGGGAGGCTCCCGCTCTTCTCTTCTTCTTTTCTTCTTTTCTTCTTTTCTTCTCTTCTTCTCTTCTTCTTCATTTTCTTCTCCGGGCCGCTCCGCAATCCATGCTGACATGGAGGGAGGCTCCCGCTGTGTGACGAAGCTCCTCGTCTGACAGTTCTTAAATAACGGGGGGGGCGGGGCCAACCCGGTGACCCCGCCCCCCTCTGACGCACGGTGACTTGACGGGACTTCCCTGTGACGTCACGGGGAATGCCACAGGGAAGTCCCGTCAAGTCACCGTGCGTCAGAGGGGGGCGGGGTCACCGGGTGGCCCCGCCCCCCCCCGTTATTTAAGAACTGTCAGACGAGGAGCGCCGTCACACAGCGGGAGCCTCCCTCCATGTCAGCATGGATTGCGGAGCGGCCCGGAGAAAAAAATAAAGAAGAAGAGAAGAAGAGAAGAAAAGAAGAAAAGAAGAAAAGAAGAAGAGAAGAAGAGAAGAGCGGGAGCCTCCCCCCCATGCCATGGGTGCGGAGCGGCCCGAGGAGAAGAAGACAGAAGACGCCGCGGAGGAGATGCTGGACGAGAACGCCGGAGGAAGAACCAGAAGAACCAGAAGAGCCAGAAGAACCAGAAGATGAAGCAAGATAGAAGAAAGAAGAAGCATTTAAATAAAGGAATTGTCAAAAACTGTCTCTTGTCATTTTTAACATTTTTGACACTTTTTTCGTGAAATGGTAGGGGTACTTATGTACCCCCTTACCATTTCACACAGGGGGGGGGCCGGGATCTGGGGGTCACCTTGTTAAAGGGGGCTTCCAGATTCCGATAAGCCCCCCGCCCGCAGACCCCCACAACCACCGGCCAGGGTTGTGGGGATGAGGCCCTTGTCCTCATCAACATGGGGACAAGGTGTTTTGGGGGGCTACCCCAAAGCACCCTCCCAATGTTGAGGGCATGTGGCCTGGTACGGTTCAGGAGGGAGGGGGGGCCGCACTCTTGTCCCCCCCTCTTTTCCTGCGGCCTGCCAGGTTGCGTGCTCGGATAAGGGTCTGGTATGGATTTTTGGGGGGACCCCACGCCGTTTTTTTTTTTTTTTTTTGGCGCGGGGTTCCCCTTAAAATCCATACCAGACCTGAAGGGTCTGGTATGGAATTTAGGGGGAACCCCACGTCATTTTTTTTTTTAAATTTTGGCCGGGGTTCCCCTTAATATCCATACCAGACCTGAAGGGCCTGGTATGGAATTTAGGGGGACCCCCACGTCATTTTTTTTTTTTAAGTTTGGTTCGGGGTTCCCCTTTGGGGAATTCCCATGCCGTTTTTATCAATGAACTTCTATGTGTATTGTCGGCAATGCAATAGCCGCGAGTAGTTTTAAATGAGTTTTTTCCTTCAAAATGTCATTTTGCTGTCAGACTGTTCTAAACACAGGAAACATGCGCCCCTTTACAGGCACACTATAGACACCCCCCAGGTACGAAATTTAAAGGGATATTACACTTTTATTGTTTGACTTTAAGCATTATTAAAATCACTGCTCCTGAAAAAACGGCCGTTTTTAAAACTTTTTTTTGCATCGATCCATGTCCCCTGGGGCAGGACCCAGGTCCCCAAACACTTTTTATGACAATAACTTGCATATAAGCCTTGAAAATTAGCACTTTTGATTATTCATGTTCGTGTCCCATAGACTTTAACGGTGTTCGCATGTTCGAACGAACTTTTTTCCTGTTCGCATGTTCTGGTGCGAACCGAACAGGGGGGTGTTCGGCTCATCCCTAGTTGAGAGAAATTAGAAAAAATTGTTTTTTGCTAACACATTATCAGTTGGGTAAAGTGGACACGGATTCATAGCTAATGATAAAAATGATTTAAAAAACTTTTCCTTATTAGAAAAAAACATTTATTTTGCTTTAACTGGAATTAGCCTTAAAATTAAGGTACTCCCCATAAACTGTTACATTTGCGTAAATAAAAACAGAAGCAGCATTAAATGTTTAATTATGTGCCCTGGTTATCTGGGGAGATAATGTAGATGTAGTCTGCATACGGAATGCATAAAACAGTTGTGAATCATCCAAGCAGATTATATAAATTATATATATATTATATAAATAAAGTAAAAGAAAAGGAATTTAAAGTCCAAATACAGTCAAAGCTCTTTTCTTGTTTTTTTTTTTTGTCTGTGACTCTGTAAGAGACAATACCTCTCATATACGGTACCTATGATACCAGCACAAGAAATAAAAGGCATTGTCCATCTTTAAGAAAAAAGTAGTAAATGTACTAACTATGATCAAAAGGAACAGACTCATACATTGCTTACCCCAGGCCATAGTTTATGGGTCTGGAGAAAGTAATGAATGAAACACAAATATGGTGACGTAACTATCTCTGTTGAGTCCCTCTGCCATGGCAGAAGATGGTACTTGTAGTATATTTATTCACAGGTCTCTGTGAATGGATAATGAGACTGTGTGGGCAAAGCCACTTACAGCCACAATCAATTCAAAGAAAAACAGATGTCTGCAAGGAACAGGAACAGGCTGCAGAAAAGTCTCCAACACTCCTGGAAGTGGTAGAGGTTAAAGGAATCTGTAAAGCTGTTTTGCTGAAAAATGAAAGAACAGACTTATCTGACACAAGAAGTTTCAGTAAGAGATCATTTCCTACTTTTCACTGCATGTGATCAGTACACGATATGTGTACTATGAGGACAGGGTCAACTTAAGAGTTACAAATTATGATTGTTTTCTTTATCTTATTTCCCTCTTTTGGCCTGTTGACTATATCACAGAAAGTGAAGGGAAATCTACACAATGAGACACAGATAACGAATACAAATCTTAACGGGGTTTTAACTCTGCATTAAAAAAATACATTTAGTTCTACTCTAAGGGAAAGAAAAACCACCTGTTTTTTCTCTTTCACTTAGTGGTGTGTGCAGTTGAAAGGCAACTGTGAATCTAAAGCAAATCCTATGTGGTTCTTAGAACTGTATTCTAGCATTAGGATTCATATTTCACAAGCGTCAGATTGCGTTAAAGAGGTTCTAATTTTCCTTTAATGCATTCCTTGCATTAAGGTAAAACATGTTTAGGTGTCAGTATCCCCCCTCAACCTCCATTTACTTATCTGAGCCCTCATTCGATCCAACGCTGTGCATGTCCGTAGCTCTTCTCTCCCCTCACTTCCTGGTCTTTTGGGCTTTGCTGAGGCATCCGGGTTCCATTCTCTCCCATTGCTGTCAGTTAAAGCCAGTAATAAGGGGGTGGGAGGAGGGATGAGGCCTGCTGATTGTCTCAGTAGCAAGCCCAAACAAGTGGCTTCTCCCCTCCATGAGTGCCCCCATAGAAAGCTTTGTTCTATGGGGGCACTCGGTGGAGGGGAGAAGCCAGAAGCACTGTTGGGGGACCTAAGAAGAGGAGGTTCAGGGGCACTATTTGCATTCCATTCTACAAAGCAGATAAGTATAACATGTTTGTAAATGCTTATTTAAAAAAAAATAACAATCAATTTATTACAAAAGGATTTTTAGGTGTTTTTGGAGCAACACCATTCACTTAAAAGGGCTGCCCTCCACTCCAAAAATGCTCCAAGGAAACTCCTGTATCCTTTTTTTGGAGCCGACTTTGATGCATTTTTGAATAACGCATTTCTGAGCATTTTTTCACTCAAAAAAAATCTGTGTCTTTAGCCCATTTGGGGTGACATTAACAATGAATGGTATCCGAAGGCACGGTTCTGCCCGCAATTTCGAGTCACTCAGACTATGAACAAGGCCATAAACAAAACTTGTTAAAGTGTATCATCATTTTTTTTCCAAAAGAGTGGGGAAGAATTAGAACCAATTCCAGGTTTTATGTCTGTCTTAAAACTTCATTAGGACCTACATCCTGGTAGGAGCATACACGCATAAAACACCATAAAACATGAACTCGTAATAGAATGCAAACACAATATATACAAGATTGCAACACAATAATATTTACATTTTGTACACACACCAATATAAATAAAATTAATATCTCAGACAGAAAGGAAATAATACAATTTAAACAATAATGTAGTCTGCCAAAACTTAATTAGCAGATGCAGGAGCACAAGTTAACCCTTTCAGTGCTGGTATTAGAAATCAAAACCGTTTGGATGTTAACACCGTAATTACCTTGTGATGTGAGGAGAAAGATGGAAAGAAAAAAGAAATGAAAGAAGACTTTTTGCTGAGCAGCATAGAAAAAAGGTAGAAAATAGGAAAAAATAAAGAAGGAAAGTCCAAATGGCACAGCCATTAAACTAAAAACATCCTTTAAACTGAATCCTGTCACAAGTAGTTTCTATTTCTTTAATAAATCCACCCAATTATATATGTATTTCAAAAGCTAGGCGGTAATTCACAGAAGAGGTGTGCACAATAGAGTTTTGTGTTACTTTACTCTAAATCTAAACTCTATTAAAACAAAACCTATCATGATCCAGCCAAGAGTGAGCAGGTCTTGATCGTATTTATTTAAGATTTAAGATCACAGTACTGATCTGTCATAATCCAGTCAGAGTTCATTTGGAATGTAGATGACATTTTAATGGTACAGAAGTAAAGTACTGTAGAATGTTCAATTTCATTCATACCGGAAACATGGCATGGGAAACCCATGTTCCATGCCCTTTCCAAATGCACTGGATGTGCGATCTGCTGCAGGTGTCAGTAGATTTCTAATGATATCCCAAATTCAGATTGCAAACGTAATGCGTTTGTTTGCCCTGGATTGCATAGTACTGTGATATCTTGCAATCCAGTTGCAGTGCATTTTTAAAAGTACATACACTACTTTGGTGCAATCCAGTATCTTTGTATTGATATTTTTTAATACTTCACAAGCTACATTGTTTATTTATTTTGTTATAGTGCTGTACTGGTGGGAGTCGCTGTCCTCACATACTGACACATTGTTTAAGGGTATTATAGTATAGCTGCTGGGGATTTTTTTTTACACATGTTTGATTTGTTCATTTCACAATTTAGTTTTGTTCCCAGTGTAGAGCGGTTTTGATTTCAAATAATAACATTAATAACCACTTCAATACTGGGCTATAGTCATATGACATTCACAGATGGGATCTTCCATCCTGGGCGGGCATCATAAGATGTCCTTGGTTTCTCGTCGCTCCCATGGGCCCCCAGGGGCCCGCAGTGCGATGATCGGGGATGAGGCATGTCCCTCAGACACAGCCCATCCCAGATCTGTGTAAAGAGCCAATAAAAAATGACTCTTTACCACGTGACCGGCTGTGTCCAATCACAGCCGTCACATGTACTGCCCACATGCATGGCACTTGTGCACGCCCCTAGGGTGCGCACAGAGCGGCAATTGGGGATGAGGTTTGTCACCCTGACACAGCCAAACCCCAATCGCAGTAAACAGCCAATGAAGAAATTGGCTCTTTACCACGTGACCGGCTGCGTCCAATCACAGCCGCTCACAAAATGTCAACAAACCGCGGTAACGAGTTGTTACCGGGTTCTTCTCCTCACACACAGATCGTGTGTGAGAAGGAAAATTGCGGTAACATCTCGTTACGGCTCACAGTGTACACCAACACACACTGATTATCTTTGCCGCTGAATACGTCTATGATGAAGCGCATATGGTGTCACTACGCACATCACATTCCAGGAAGCTGAGCGAGTGGGTGAAACCCAATCAGAGTGCATGTTGTCCACCTACAGTTCGGTTGCCTATGCTTTATACCGGCAAGTGCAGCCCTATGGGACTAGGCATTAAGCTGAATGAACTGCATTTTTTGTCTGTTTGCTTTTATACATTTTTTTCCTTGTCAAAAAGTTTTATTGATCATACAAACAATTGAAAATGTATTAATTACTTATACAAGGATATATATGGTTAAGCTCTGTGTGTAAAGTTTCCTATAATTAATAATCATGTACATCTGACTTAAAAATAAAAGGTGGAAAGTAATATATTTACATCTTTTAAGTTATTGTATATAACTGCACCACCTATAATTATAACATATTGGTTATGTGAATATAAATCAGGTGCGCTCTGATAAAAGAGCTATGATATAAAAGTGGGGGAGAGGAAGAAAAAGGAGAAGAGAAGAAATAGAGACAAAGAGAAAGTTCACAAGGTCAGTCCAAGCCCCAGTCTAACATACTATTTACTTTCCACGAAATGAATAACTGGATGATTTAATGCGTCAGTTAATCTGTTACCATGGCAATAGGTCATTAAAATTAGACGGAAAATTATACTTTATCCATGGGTGCCATAACTTTTTATAAATTTTGGGATTTGATTACAATCAATAGCTGCCATTTTAGCATGTGACATTGTGTTATTCATTCTTTGTATTGTTTCTGCCAGTACCAATATAGGAGATGTCCATGCTTTGGCCATTGTTTGCTTTGCTGCAGTTAGTAATTGTACCAAGAGTTTGAATTGAGAAAATGTTAACCATTCCGGTTTCAAGTTAAGCAAAGCTGTGAATGGTCTGGTTGTATAAATTTTTTGAACATTTTGGATGCAATCATGAAAATTTCCTTCCAGAATATTTGGGCTATTGGACACGTCCACCATATGTGTAGGTGCGTGCCTAAATCTGGACAGCCTCTAAAACAGAGGGCTGAAGATGTAGGTGAATATTTAGTCACTCTGGCAGGTACAAAGTACCATCGGGTTAGGACTTTGTAATTTGCTTCCAATGCCATAACATTGGGCGAGGATGATTTAGTTGTGAGCCATATACCTAACCAATCTGTGTCCTCCAAGGTTCGCCCCAGGTCCTCCGCCCATTTCCGAACATAGGTTGGTTTGTCGAGATTTGTGTTTACAATTAATTGACTGTAGATTGATGAAATTATTCCTTTTGCAAGTGGTTCATTTTTACAAATTGATTCAAATTTGGATAATTGGGACAAGGGTGTTTCCACATTTAGACGTGGTGTAAATTTTTTTTTAATTTGGAGATATCCGAATACCTCTGAGTGTGGTAAATCATCATTTTCTCTTAGCGTTGGGAATGGAAGAAAAGATTTAGGTGTGACGAAATCATGAAGTGTCTGAATACCTGAATTTATCCAAGCTTTAAATGATTTAGGGTAGATCCAAGCCGGGTAAAAAGCCAGATTCCCAAGAAAGGATAAAATGGGATTATGTGGTGATTGTAGTTGATGTGTGATTTTTGTTTTATCCCAGAGTGATAAAAAATGCTTAGTTATAGGATTTTGGAGTTTGGATCGGTCTTTGGGTTCCATCCATAATAAATTTGAAATTGATAATGGGTCACATTCTGAAGCTTCTATTAGTACCCATAATGGGATTTCCTGTTTTGCATGGTACTTGGTAAGACTGGACAGGTGAGCTTCTTTATAATAATTAGCAAAGTTAGGATACCTCAGGCCTCCTTTAGTTTTGGGGAGATGTAGCGTATGTATAGGTATACGTGGCTTGGAAGAACCCCATATAAATGACGTTGGCCTTTTTTGCACTTCTTTCAAATAATAAGAGGAAACTGGAATAGGAAGAGTTCTAAACAAATATAGTAATTTAGGCAGAATAGTCATTTTAGTTGCATTGATCTTTCCTATCCAGGACAGAGGAAGTTGTGACCATTGTTTTATCAAGTTTGTGATCTGTCTCAATAAAGGTGGATAATTGGCTGAAAATAAATCTGTATGAGATGCTGTCAGGTGAATTCCAAGGTATGGAATTGATTTCTCTGCCCAGGTAAATGGGAGTGCTACCTTCGCTGGGATTAGTTCTGCATTGGAAAGTGAATTATTGAGCGCTAAACATTTCTTAGGGTTAATCATAAGGCCGGAGAAGGCTGCAAACCCATCAAGAATGGGTAAGAGTTTAGGACCTGAGATTTGTGGTGATGATAAAAAAAGCAAAATGTCATCTGCAAACATACAGAGTTTGTTTGAAAGACCTCCTATTTCAATGCCAGTAATTGTACGGTTTGTTCTAATATGTTGAACTAAAGGTTCTAATAAAAGGGCAAATAGGAGGGGGGACAATGGACAACCCTCTCGAGTGCCTCTCTCCATGTCAAAATAATCTGATTTGCATCCAGCATATTTTATATACGCTTTAGGTTTATTATAGAGTGCTGCAATCCACTTTATAAAATGGGACCGAATCCCCACTTTTGTAAAGAATAATTCATATATTGCCAGGATACTGTATCAAATGCCCTCTTAATATCAAGGGATAAGAAGTAAGAAGGGATTCTGCGCTTTTTAGCAAAATGCGCCAGAAGCACTGCTCTGCGTGCATTATCGTCCGCTTGTCTATTTGGCATAAAGCCTACTTGGTCTCTATGTATTAGATTACCTATGATATTATTAAGACATTTTGCTAAAATTTTTGCTAAACGTTTGATATCAAGGTTTAAAAGAGAAATGGGGCGATAATTTACGCAAGAGGTATCATCTGAGAGAGGTTTAGGGATCATGCACATGGTTGCTATTAATGTTTCTTGTCTAAAAGAATGTCCTTCTAACAATATGTTGAAGGCTTCCGCTAGATTAGGGGAAAGAATCTCTGAAAATGTTCGATAATATAATGCCGAGTATCCATCTGGGCCAGGTCTTTTGTTAATTTTTAGGTCACTAATGGAGTTAGCTACTTCTTCTATAGTTATAGGTTCTTCCAATGTATTTTTTTGAGTTTTAGATAACTCAGGTAAGGTGATCTGAGAGAAAAGAGATTCAGCTTCTGTAGGGTTGGATTCTTTGGTTGACTTGTATACAGAAGCGAGATGTGAATGAAATTTGTGGACAATTTTGACTGGGTTGCTAGTATAAATGTTCTTTGACAATTTCAAACATTGGTTTGAAAGATTTATTATTTTACTTCAGTGCACACGCCAAATATGTGCCAGGTTTGTTTGTTCTCATATAAAAATTGTGTCTAGAGCGTTTGAGGGATTTGTCTACGGATTCTGTGAGAAACAGATCGTATTCCACTCTGATTTTTTCCAAATGAGATTTTGTACTCTGAGATGGGTTATCTTGAAATGATATGAAGGCTTCATTAAATTCTGACTCTAGCTTTCATGCCAGAAATTTGCATTCTCGTTTAAATAATGCCATTTGTCTCTGTAGAACACCATGCAAAACAGGTTTGTGGGCTTACCACAATGTTAAGGGGGAGATGTCTGGATGAGTATTATATGACAAGTATTCCTTTAAAGCCTGTTCCACTATCAGGTGGTGTGATGGGTAGGGATGAGCCGAACACCCCCCTGTTCGGTTCGCACCAGAACATGCGAACAGGCAAAAAATTTGTTCAAACACGTGAACACCATTAAAGTCTATGGGACACGAACATGAATAATCAAAAGTGCTAATTTTAAAGGCTTATGTGCAAGTTATT
The DNA here is from genome assembly GCF_042186555.1 of Aquarana catesbeiana. Classification (NCBI taxonomy): domain Eukaryota; kingdom Metazoa; phylum Chordata; class Amphibia; order Anura; family Ranidae; genus Aquarana; species Aquarana catesbeiana. The sequence goes on along the minus strand of NC_133325.1, from coordinate 433,621,109 downwards.
GTCATAAAAAGTGTTTGGGGACCTGGGTCCTGCCCCAGGGGACATGGATCAATGCAAAAAAAAGTTTTAAAAACAGCCGTTTTTCCGGGAGCAGTGATTTTAATAATGCTTAAAGTGAAACAATAAAAGTGTAATATCCCTTTAAATTTCATACCTGGGGGGTGTCTATAGTATGCCTGTAAAGGGGCGCATGTTTCCCGTTTAGAACAATCTGACAGCAAAATGACATTTCAAAGGAAAAAAGTCATTTAAAACTACTCGTGGCTATTAATGCATTGCCGGTCCCACAATACACATAGAAGTTCATTGATAAAAACGGCATGGGAATTCCCCACAGGGGAACGCCGAACCAAAATTTAAAAAAAAAATGAAGTGGGGGTCCCCCTAAATTCCATACCAGGCCCTTGAGGTCTGGTATGGATATTAAGGGGAACCCTGGCCAAAAAGTTTTAAAAAAATGACGTGGAGGTCCCCCTAAATTCCATACCAGGCCCTTCAGGTCTGGTATGGATATTAAGGGGAATCCCGGCCAAATTTTTTTTTTAAAAATGGCGTGGGGTCCCCCTCAAAATCTATACCAGACCCTTCAGGTCCCTTCAAGTCTGGTATGGATTTTAAGGGGAACCCCGCGCCAAAATTAAAAAAAAAACGGCATGGGGTCCCCCCAAATATCCATGCCAGACCCTTATCCGAGCACGCAACCTGGCAGGCTGCAGAAAAAGAGGGGGGACGAGAGAGTGCCCCCCCAAACTGTACCAGGCCACATGCCCTCAACATTGGGAGGGTGCTTTGGGGTAGCCCCCAAAACACCTTGTCCCCATGTTGATTAGGACAAGGGCCTCATCCCCACAACCCTGGCCGGTGGTTCTTCTTCTGGTTCTTCTGGTTCTTCCTCCGGTGTTCTCATCCGGCATCTCCTCCGCGGCATCAGCGTCTTCTTCCCTTCTTCTCCTCGGGCTGCTCCGCATCCATGATGACATGGAGGGAGGCTCCCGCTCTTCTCTCCATCTTTTTCTCTTCATCTTCTTTTCGGGCCACTCCGCATCCATGATGGCATGGAGGGAGGCTCCCGCTGTGTGACGCTTCTTCTCTTCTGACGGTTCTTAAATAATGGGGGGCGGGGCCACCCAGTGACCCCACCCCTTCTGACACACGGTGACTTGACGGGACTTCCCTGTGGCATTCCCTGTGACGCCACAGGGAAGTCCCGTCAAGTCACCATGCATCAGAGGGGGGCGGGGTCACCGGGTGGCCCCTCCCCCCATTATTTAAGAACCGTCAGAAGAGGAGAAGCGTCACACAGTGGAAGCCTCCCTCCATGCCATCATGAATGCGGAGCGGCCTGAAAAGAAGATGAAGAGAAGAAGATGAAGAGAAGAGCGGGAGCCTCCCTCCATGCCATCATGGATGCGGAGCGGCCCGAGGAATAGAAGGGAAAAAGACGCCGACGCCGCGGAGGAGATGTTGTGTGAGAACACCAGAGGAAGAACCAGACGAAGAAGAAGATGGAGGATGAAACCGAAGGAAGATAGAAGATATAAGTAAGAAGAAAGAAGAAGCAATTAAATAAAGGAATTGTCAAAAACTGTCTCTTGTCATTTTTAACATTTTTGACAGTTTTTTAGTGAAATGGTAGGGGTACTTTTGTACCCCCTTACCATTTCACACAGGGGGAGGGCCAGGATCTGGGGGTTCCCTTGTTAAAGGGGGCTTCCAGATTCCGATAAGCCCCCCGCCCGCAGACCCCCACAACCACCAGCCAGGGTTGTGGGGATGAGGCCCTTGTCCTCATCAACATGGGGACAAGGTGTTTTGGGGGCTACCCCAAAGCACCCTCCCAATGTTGAGAGCATGTGGCCTGGTACGGTTCAGGAGGGGGGGTGCTCTCTCATCCCCCCTCTTTTCCTGCAGCCTGCCAGGTTGCGTGCTCGGATAAGGGCCTGGTATGGATTTTTGGGGGGACCCCACGCTGTTTTTTAAAAAATTTTGGCGCGGGGTTCCCCTTAAAATCCATACCAGACCTTAAGGGCCACGTCATTTTTTTTTTTTTTAATTTTGGTTCGGGGTTCCCCTGTGGGGAATTCCCATGCCGTTTTTATCAATGAACTTCTATGTGTATTGTCGGCAATGCATTAATAGCCGCGAGTAGTTTTAAATGACTTTCCTGACAGACTCCATGGCAGCCTCCTCTCCAATGCTATAGGACCCCCTACCCTATAAGATTGAGCTCACCTGTACAGACTGTGTTCCTTTTTTGTCCTCCTCCATGGACCTACATCACGATTGTTCCTGTTGGCATCCGGTCGGATTGTTCCAGAATCTAGCATACCATCGTACGGTGTGGCTCAGGGCCCAGCTATGAGGGGGTGAGTAGCTTTCATGGCACTAAGATACCCCACTCGTGGGGGGTGGATGCCTCGTTATGCCTGAAGGTGGACGCATCATCGGCTGGCAAGGTCTGCAAATTTCTTACTTCTTCCATGGCAGTCGTTTCTTTGTCTATACTATTATGTTGTTTGTCTCCCAGTTCTCCGCGGTACTCCCCGGTACCTCTGTGTTCCCTCATGGCATTCAGAATGCTTTGGGGTTCCAGGCCGCTGCGGTGCTTCCGGGTAGCGGCTGCCGAGGTCGTTCTGCGCATGCGCGGGGCCTTCGTGAAAATGAGGCTTGGCTTGCGCGTGCGAGGAGTGGCGAATCTTCCGGCGGCTGCACAGGCACCGTACGGCTGTCTCCCACGGCGCAGGTGCGTGGTGGAGGAGCAGTGACGTCACTCAAGCGGGGGATTTGATTGTCTGTCATCTCCTGTCAAGAACGGGATTTCCCGCAGACAGTGAGTGGCAACTTCCCCCAGCCTGGTCGGTGTTGGTCTATCCCCTTAAAGGGGAAAATTGAAGATAAAATAAATAAATAAATAATTTATAAATATATATACACATATTGAAGAATATAAATAAATAAATTAAAGAGGACTTTATACATATACATTCTCGTTCTTACTTTACACAGCATGTATCTACACTCCTGTTTGGATTGTGAGTAAAAAAAAAAATATATATATATATATATATATATATATATATATATATATATATATATAAAATAAATAAAATATATATGTGTATATAAATAAATATATATATATATCTTATATATATATAATATTTCCGATTGGCTCGGTATGTGTAGCATTTCCGGGTCATCTGTAGACCATCAGTGTCATGGTGATGTTCTGTCCAGCGGTTATGGACAGGTCACTGCCTTCATACAGCCAGCCCTCATGCACAAGGTACGTGCAGGCAAGGGGAGGGGCCGGGGTTGAAGTCTCAAGGGATTGAGACTGTGTTTTTTCAGCCCTTTTCAGATCAGATGACAGAGACCTTGCCAGGCCACAACATTTACAAGAGGAGATGTCACCATTCCTCCTCCAACTAGAGGAGATGTTGCCATTCCTCCCACAACTAGAGGAGATGTTGCCATTCCTCCTACAACTAGAGGAGACGTTGCCATTCCTCCTCCATCCTGAGGAGATGTTGCCATTCCTCCTCCATCCAGAGGAGATGTTGCCATTCCTCCTCCATCCAGAGGAGATGTTGCCATTCCTCCTCCATCCAGAGGAGATGTTGCCATTCCTCCTCCATCCAGAGGAGATGTTGCCATTCCTCCTCCATCCAGAGGAGATGTTGCCATTCCTCCTCCATCTAGAGGAGATGTTGCCATTCCTCCTCCATCCAGAGGAAAATGTGCCAGTCCTCCTCCTTTCAGAGGAGATGTTGCCATTTCTCCTCCATCCAGAGGAGATGTTTCCATTCCTCCTCCATCTAGAGGAGATGTTGCCATTCCTCCTCCATCTAAAGGAGATGTTGCCATTCCTCCTCCATCTAGAGGAGATGTTGCCATTCCTCCTCCAACTAGAGGAAATGTTGCCTTTCCTCCTCCAGTCACCGTACCCACCGCCCTATCAGCCGCTCGGATGGCAGAGCCTGCTGGAGATGTGGGACACGAGTCTCGGAAGGCAAGTCTGTATGTGACCACTGTTATGCTTGGGCGGTTGGGGATAAGAGACGGAAAACAAGATTATGGAGTCTCTTGTGAAAGGGGTGAGGAAGCAATCCCTAGGAGATGGGATACATCCCTCACATGGAGCGAGTTGTCCATCCCACTCAGCTCCTTGGCTGGCATAGCCCAAAGGTTTCGGGTCCTTCCCAGCCCTACGCTGCTTCTCCGGATTCTTCTGACATCAAGTTGGAAGGGGATGAATGTGTCGGAAGCTCTGATGTCTCTCTGGTTCCTCCACGAGTCAAAGCGATTAAGGAAGCCCTTAAGTGAGTAGACCCTTCCTCCCTCCCTAAGCATAGTAGTTCTTTAAGCACCTGGGGAAAGGGCGCTCTCTCTCTCTTTCTGCTCCTCACGGATTGAAGGATGAGGAGTGCAACTAAGTGGACAAGAAAACTTCCACATCAAACAATACCTCCAGAGTGTATCCCTTCAAGACAGAAGAAGTGAAGTGTCTGGGAAACACTCCCCTTATAAATGCAGCGTTGTTGCGTCTGACATTACAGGTTGCTCGACCTTAGAAGATGCCGTGTCCTGCAGGACAGGCTTGAGAGAAGTCAGATCAAGATCTCAAGGAAGCTTACAGGTTTGCCGGTATGGCTTGTAACCCTGCCCTAGCAGCTATGTCCAAAGGTTATGGAAGCCTGGACAGAGATTGCAGTCTTCGTACTCAGGGGAGCTTCGGAAGAGTTCTCCAGAAGTTCAGCAGTTAAGGAGCTGAAGCTGGCGTCAATCTGCTTCACCTGTTGGCCTGCACTAAATGATCCTCAGTCATGGTCCAACGGGCCTTATAGTTACGCCTTCCCCAGATTAAGCATCTGCTCGGTTGGAAGAGTCCCCAGTACGGGAGGTGTTGAACGCTCGTGAGAAGCTTGTGTTTTAAGGCCTAGTTGGGTCTTCACAAAGAACTGGAGTAGAGTGCAAGCATCCTTCCATAAAACCCGCTAAGAGTAAGGCGTCTGATGGTCGGGAACCAGCCAAATCTTTTGGGTTACGCCCGCCCAGGCAGTTCGGGCGGAAAGGCTCATCTGCTCCTCTTCCGGCATGTCTGGGTGGCCTCCATCATTGGTTACTAGGCTGTCAAGATGGTTTTATCGAGCCACACATGGTCCTTCACTAATACCCCTTTCCCCAGATTTATTCCACTCTGCTAACTCAGTTGGAAGAGCAGGAGCAGGCGTTACTGTACACGCCCCGAGGGACGAAGAATTCCAGGGGGTATACTTTCCCCTCTTCTGAACACAAAAGTAACAGTTTTAGTGTCTAGTAATAGATCTATCTTACCTATACAAGTATATAAAATTTGTAGATACGTTGGAAGGCTCTGTCGACCTTCTATACGGCCAGGACATTGGCTAATCCCAATCGACTTAAAATATGTTTACCTCTAGTTCCAAATTGGGCGAGACCATCTACAGTTCTTCTTCTTCCTTATCGGGCTGATGACCTCACACGTGTCTTCTCATTAAAAAAAGATTTTCTCCGGCCATAGTGGCCCTCATTTAAATGAGAGGGGTACATATTTATCACTATTTCGATGACCTCGTCTTGCTATCCTAACACAAAGACCAGTTGCTGGTTCTCAGGGAACTGATTATCTCCACCCTGACCAGCTTCAGGTGGCTCCTAAAAAAAAAAAAAAAAAAAACAAAAAACAAAAAAAACAAAAAAAAAACTACCGCCTCAACGGTCTACACGACCCCTATGGTCAAGTGGTCCCTGCAGAGGTTATACCCGCTCCAGTCAGGTTTTCTGAAGCGAGGGAGATCAAGGGGCAACAGTCAACCTATTTACATATCAACTACGTGGAGCAGCCTCTTCTGGTGTCTTCAGCGCAAAATCTGCTCAATTGCCACTTCGTTGCCCCATCTCATGGTCAAAGTCGCGACTGATGCCAGCGATACCGGTTGGGGAGCCCTCTGCAGTTAGGATCTGGCTTAAGGCAAGTTGGGTACGCGTCTTCTCAACCCGGGCTAGAATGTCCTGGATCTTCGGACAGCCTAGTGTGCCCTTTAGTTCTTCTCCCATCTCCGGAAGGTAGAGTCAGTATTATAAAGAATGAACGACACAATAGCGATCTTCTATGTGAAGAGTCATAGGGGCACTCGAAGCTCCACACTATGCCGGAAGATCGAGCCCATCATATCTTGGGCCCAGAAGAGCCTGACCGGCATTTCAATGACTTATATTCCCCGAATCCAGATCGTCTGATCGGATTCCTGCGCACAGACACTAAAGAATTGTCTTCTCGTGTACAGACATTCAAGTGGATTCTGTTCCTAGGAGTCAATCCCGAAGTGGATCTTTTTCTTTTTTCTTCACAGGCAACCTCAAGCTGGTGAGGTGTTACAACCCAGGGCCATTACAGCTAGGCCTTTGGAGAGGTTGCCCTGACAGATCGTTTGAGCTTCAAGAGGGCATACGCCTTTTCTATCACTCCCAATAATCCTCAGGTACTTACGAAGATTTCATGAGGAAGCAGTCAAAGTGGTGGCAGTAGCCCCTTACTGGCCAATTGGCCTTGACTCCCCCTCCTGAGCCAGCTCAGCTTCCGGGATCCGGTGCCTCTCCCTCTCAGGCTGGACCTTCTTTCTCAAGGGACAGTTCTGCACCCTTGTCCGGCTCAGATGCCCTCCAAGGGTGACTGCCACTCTCATGAACTCTACTGGGACGAGCATGAATTAGGTCGACAGCAGAATTCAGGACAAGTCGGTTGAGTTCTCATTCTCTGAGCAGGTCATGTAGAAATCCAAAAGCTCAGGACATCTTCAGCTTTTCGGCCTAGATTTATCTCTATCGATCAGCTCTCTTAGGGTCCAAGTCTCAGCCTTGTTGGCCTTCTCCAGAACTTCGCGGGCTGTTTTCCCTTTAGTCCACCAGTCGTTCCATGGGCAGCTAAAGCTTAGCCCTCAAAAAGGAGACCAAGATTTCCCAATTGAGACCTTCCCTTGTCATTGGCTTACTGTCTGAACTCAGTAATACGGGGTCCTCCCCGTTTTCTATTGGAGGCTTTTTTAACTAAAGTTGGTCCTTATTCCCATGCTCAGCTCAAATCCAAGAATTACCGCAAGGTTCCATAGGATCCAGGAAATCATCCTATCCTCTGGTCATAGACGAAATTCTGAAGGTATACCTACAAGCTACCTCCTTCCTTTTGAACATTCTGTCTACCTGTCCATCCTGCACTTCGGCAGTAACAAACTGAATCAAGCCTTGTCCAGAACTGTACAGTTCGTTCATCAGCCTTATAGAGATAGGATCCTGACTCCTCCGGAGGCGGTGACGGCATGTTCCACCAAGGGTATAGCAGCTTCATGGGCAGCAGACCGGTACGTGTGTTCAGGAGTTATCTGCATGCTGCCTCAAGGGCCCCTATTAAAACCTTAATGTCAGATTACTTTACTGAGCCTGCTTCGCTTTCTTCTGTGAGCTCTGGTTTATAAATCCTGTCGGTTGACGGGTCAAATTATATTTATTGCTGTTCAGCATACCCACCCGTGTGGAATGGCTAGTTATTTCCCACATGTAGGCTGCCATGGAGTCTGTCAGGAAAAAGGAAAATTTATTATCAAATACTTACCGTAATTTTCCTTTCCTGATGGACTCCATGGCAGACGGAGTTCCCACCCATCGGTCAAAGAGTAGGCTAGTTACGGAACACAGTCTGTACAGGTGAGCTCAATCTTATAGGGTAGGAGGTCCTATAGCATTGGAGAGGAGGCGGGGTTAACCCACACGTAGGCTGCCATGGAGTCCATCAGGAAAGGAAAATTACGGTAAGTATTTGATAATAAATTTTCCTTTTTTTTTCCTTTGAAATGTCATTTTTCTGTCAGACTTTTCTAAACACAGGAAACATGCGCCCCTTTACAGGCATACTATAGACACCCCCAGGTACGAAATTTAAAGGGATATTACACTTTTATTGTTTCACTTTAAGCATTATTAAAATCACTGCTCCCGAAAAAATGGCAGTTTTTAAAACTTTTTTTTGCATTGATCCATGTCCCCTGTGGCAGGACCCAGGTCCCCAAACACTTTTTTATGACAATACCATGAATATAAGCCTTTAAAATTAGCACTTTTGATTTCTCCCATACTTTTAAAGGGTGTTCCGTGGCATTCGAATTTGCCGCAAACGCCCCAAATTGTTCGCTGTTCGGCGAACTTGCAAACAGCCGATGTGCGAGTCGAACATGAGTTCGACTCGAACTCAAAGCTCATCCCTAGTGATGGGTGCTTAAGCATTATGTCTGGGAGATACCAGGATGGGTCATGTGCTTTCGTTATGGTTGAGGCTATGCTTGTATAGACTGCATTATGGTCTGACCAAGGAATACTAATAATATCTGACGCAAGTATTTCCGGTAACATTCCGATTGTTAGGAAAATAGGGTCAATTCGGGTGAAGGATTGGTGAGGGTGTGAGAAATAAGTGAATCTCTTTTTTATTGGATTAGTTTCTCTCCATGAGTCTACCATATTGTATTTGGAAAGAAGTTGGGAGAAAGATAATTTGGATACAGTTCTGGATGGGATAAAGGGAGATTTATCAAGAAATGGGAGGAGGACCTGGTTGGAATCTCCGCACATAATCACAGTGCCCATTTTATGCATATTTATAACTTGCAATAGGTGTGAGAGGAAGGGTGTGGGTTGTTTATTAGGAGCGTAATATGAAATTACCATGACTGCTGTATCCATTATGTAACCCATGAGTATAAGGTATCGTCCTTCTGGATCTTTTTTTTCTGAGGAAAGAGTGAAGGGTGTTGAAAGCAATGAGAGTTCCCCTTTGTTTTGTATTGGCAGAAGCTGTAAAAGTTTGTGGATAAAAAGGGGACATGTATTTAGGTGTTGAAATATTGGTGAAATGTGTTTCTTGTAGGCACACAATGTGGGCCTTCTTGGTATGGAAAGTATGGAATGCTTTGCTCTGTTTCTGTGGTATATTTATACCCTGAACATTCAGGGATAGGATATTTAATGGTGCCATGGTAACAGATCAAATAGGTATGACTTACCAAGTATCATACAATACTGACCGCATGGATCGACCTGTGTGAACTTAGAGAATGGAAAGGAAGAAAAGAATACAGTGGAGTCTGGAGTGGAGAAGAAACAAAAAACATATAAGGTTAGAGTATACATCTTATAATTCAATACATATATAAGTAGTCACAAGTTGCCCGTGACAGAGAATATAACGCTCTGTCAGGGGAAAAAATGCCTTTGTCAGACTCCCACATATTATGGGTGGAAGAACGAGGAAGGCTAATGGAGGCACACGGATCTTCCGCTTGTAGGAGAAAAGTGCTATAGTAAGAGCATCAAAAAGATGCCTAGATAATTGGAGAGCAGGATACCTAATATTTGAATTAGTCGATCCGGGATAATTACAAAAAGTTATTACCTCCCTAAGTTAGCCAATTCGGCTAATGATATACCATTTAAAAACTATGGTAGGGATGGTGACTATAGTTTAGGATGTTTGGAATTATCCTAATGCAATTCTGAACTGGAACGGGTTTTCTAATAAACTGGAAACTAAGAAACTATTGTGTTGCTTATGTACTCTTTATGTACGTATCTAAAGTAGTTTCTACCTCTTTTGTATTTAAGTTTAATAATAAAAAATAATCAAAAATAAACTGTCGTATATTTTAAGAATATGTTCCTGCATGAAAATAATTATTCAGAATTATGAAAATGCTTTGATACTAAATAGAGCAGTATGAATTCAAAAGAAAAAGAGGGAAACAAGTAATAATATACTTAGTTTGTATAAATCCCCTGTTATGTTTGGTTCCTTTTCTGCGTTTTGTAGCAGTTAATAATTAATTTAGCTATTAATATAGATAGAATACTTTGAATGAGTAAGTAATTCCCTATTGTACGTTTAGGGTCTTAAGGAATAAGAACTAGCAACAATAAAGTATATAACTGATATGTAATATGACCTTATTTAATATGTGGATAGCAGGATAAGGTCATATTAAGTCAAATGTTCATTTCTTTTAGAGAACAGTCTCTGAGCAAGTGTACTGAAATAGATACTAGAAATTAAGTACTTAATCCATGGAGTATTCTTGGTCTTGGTCTTTGTCTAGGGAGGAGGGGGCATAACGGCTTCTCTTATGGAAGTGGTGACTTCCATAATGCCCTGAAATTTGCTGAGCGCTGCTTGGGGGTGAAGATGATGCCATTCCTCTGCGCGAAGAGGGATTATTTCTTTTGGGTTTCATCAAATGCAATTTTAGAAGGGTCTCTTGTAGTTCATCTGTGGATCTGCTCATGTATCTGGTACCTTGATATGTGAATTTGACAGAAAAGGGGAATCCCCATTGGTATGTAATGTTGTGGCGTTGCAGTTCCATTAGCTGGGGTTTCATGGATCATCTTTTAGCAATGGTGAGTTGGGATAAGTCAGCAAATAGTTGATAATTATGGCCCTGGAAATTTAGTTCTCTTTTTTTCTCTTGCAGCTTCTAATATTTGCTTCTTTGTCCTGTAGTAATGGAATTTTGTGATTATATCATGTGGGGGTCCATCTTTCTTTTTTGCTGTGAGAGCTCTGTGTACTCTGTCCAATTCCAAATGTTCAATTGGAATAGCCGGTTGCAGTTCTTGGAAGAGGGCAGTGATTGTTGATTGTAGATGTGTCACCGATTCAGGGATTCCCCTTATGCGCAGGTGGGAGCGTCTGGCTCTATTTTCGTGGTCTTCCAGTTTAGTTTGGAGTATTACATTTTCCTCTTTTAGGTTTTCCAATTCTGTCATATAGTCCTGAGTTGTAGTTTCAATTTCATCCATTTTAATTTCAAGTGCAGCGGTGCGATTCCCTAGTTCTCTAATTTCTTTAGTTAAACTGTTTGTTTTTTGCTCTGAGGTCTGTTTTAATGCTTTGTGGAGCAATTGTTCAAATTGTAGTAAAGCTGGGGATGCTGAGGAGGTTTGTGAGGAGTTCTGTGAGAGGATTTGTTCAGTATCTGACTCATTTGGAGAGTCCTGTTGTGACAGTTTCTGTCTGTGAGAGCGCACTGTGGCTGTGAATAATGACGGGGCCGACGCCATTTTAGCTGCAGTGTGCGCCTGTGTGTCCCTTATGAGGCGATTTTTAGATTTGCCACGGTTTCCCCCTAGTAGCATTTTCCCAGCCCAAACTGGCACAGTTTTTTCCCAGGAACAAGGAGGTTCAGCTGAGTACCTTTTAAGCCTGCTATCTCCGCTTTGTCTTTATCTCCTCTCCTCAGCGGTACAGAGTTCTAGCAATGCATGACCGCCTTGCTAGACTCTGTGCATGCGCCTTTTTATACATCTTTTAAAATAATCTTTTAATAAACGGAAGCTTTGGTTATACTGCACTATGGGAGCCAATTTCTCTTTTTTATGAGGATTATGAAAATTACATCTATCACAACCAGGATATCCCAAGGCTGCTCGAGGAACTGCAAAGGCGGACACCAGTGGTTACCTGCCAATCTAAGGAGCTACATGCGCATTACCCCTGTAGGGGTAGAAGGATCTGGTGAGTGAGGGCCCTTGAGGGGGAGCACGCAAGTCACCTGTCAAGATTCTGTGATCACTAAAGTCACCTGCTACAATTCCTCTAAATACGAACAGCCACCTTCATTGGGTTGAATGCACCTATGTTTTCTTTGTACACGGTGCGATAAACTGCATCTTGTTGTACAGTTTTTAATTTTGGTGCGATTTTTGCATTTTTTTTGTTTTTTGGTGCGATTTTTTGCATTTTTTTGTTTTTTTTGCATCTTGGGTTTATATACACCTTAATTTTTTGATTGGGACACTATATGTATACACTTATATGTTTTTGTATATGGTGCGATAATTACATTTTGTCACAGACCATCTGAGTACCCGAGTACCTGTCACAGCCCATCTGAGTACCCGAGTACCTGAGTGCCTGTCACAGTTCGTCTGAGTACCTGAGTACCTGAGTACCTGTCAGTCCATCTTATTACCCAAGTACCTGAGTACCTGTCACAGTCCATCTGAGTACCCGAGTACCTGTCACAGCCCATCTAATTACCCGAGTACCTGAATACCTGTCACAGTCCATCTGAGTACCTGAGTACCTGTCACAGCCCATCTGAGTACCCGAGTACCTGAGTACCTGTCACAGTTCATCTGAGTACCCGAGTACCTGTCACGGTCCATCTGAGTACCTGAGTACTGTCACAGTCCATCTGAGTACCCGAGTACCTGTCACAGTCCATCTGAGCACCTGAGTACCTGTCACAGCCCATCTAAGTACCCGAGCATCTGAGTACCTGTTACAGCCCATCTGAGTACCCGAGTACCTGAGTACCTGTCACAGTCCATCTGAGCACCCAAGTACCTGCCACAGCCCATCTGAGTACCTGAGTACCTGAGTACCTGTCACAGTTCATCTGAGTACCTGAGTACCTGTCACAGTCCATCTGAGTACCTGAGTACCTGTCACAGTTCATCTGAGTACCCAAGTACCTGAGTACCTGCCACAGTCCATCTGAGTACCCGAGTACCTGTCACAGTTCATCTGAGTAGATGAGTACCTGAGCACCTGTCACAGCCCATCTGAGTATCTGTCACAGCCCATCTGAGTACCTGTCACTGCCCATCTAAGTACCTGTCACCACCCATCAGATTACCCGAGTACCAGTCACCAGCCCATTAGAGTACCCGAGTACCTGTTACCAGGCCATCAGAGTACCCGAGTATCTATCTCCAGCCCATCAGAGTACCCAACTACCTGTCACCAGCCCATCAGAGTAACCGAATACCTGTCACAGTTCGTCTGAGTACCTGAGTACCTGTCACAGTCCATCTTAGTACCCGAGTACCTATCAGAGTCCATCTGAGTACCTGAGTACTGTCACAGTCCATCTGAGTACTCGAGTACCTGTCACAGTTCATCTGAGTATCCGAGTACCTGTCACAGTCCATCTGAGTACCTGAGTACCTGTCACAGTTCATCTGAGTACCCAAGTACCTGAGTACCTGTCACAGTCCATCTGAGTACCCGAGTAGATGAGTACCTGAGCACCTGTCACAGCCCATCTGAGTATCTGTCACAGTTCATCTGAGTACCTGTCAGAGCCCATCTGAGTACCTGAGTACCTGTCGCAGCCCATCTGAGTACCTGTCACTGCCCATCTAAGTACCTGTCACCACCCATCAGAGTACCCGAGTACCAGTCACCAGCCCATTAGAGTACCTGAGTACCTATCTATAGCCCATCAGAGTACCCGAGTACCAGTCACCAGGCCATCAGAGTACCCAAGTACCTGTCACCAGGCCATCAGAGTACCCGAGTATCTATCTCCAGCCCATCAGAGTACCCAACTACCTGTCACCAACCCATCAGAGTAACCGAGTACCTGTCACAGCCCATCTGAGTACCCGAGTACCTGAGTGCCTGTCACAGTTTGTCTGAGTACCTGAGTACCTGTCACAGTCCATCTTAGTACCCGAGTACCTGAGTACCTGTCACAGTCCATCTGAGTACCCGAGTACCTGCCACAGCCCATCTGAGTACCCGAGTACCTGAGTACCTGTCACAGTTCATCTGAGTACCCGAGTACCTGTCACAGTCCATCTGAGTACCTGAGTACTGTCACAGTCCATCTGAGTACTGAGTACCTGTTCCAGTTCATCTGAGTACCCGAGTACCTGTCACAGCCCATCTGAGTACCCAAACACCTGTCACAGTCCATCTGAATACCCGAGTACCTGTCACAGACCATCTGAGTACCTGAGTGCCTGTCACAGTTCATCTGAGTACCCGAGTACCTGAGTACCTGTCACAGTCCATCTGAGTACCCGAGTACCTGTCACAGCCCATCTAATTACCCGAGTACCTGAGCACCTGTCACAGTCCATCTGAATACCCGAGTACCTGCCACAGCCCATCTGAGTACCCGAGTACCTGAGTACCTGTCACAGTTCATCTGAGTACCCGAGTACTTGTCACAGTCCATCTGAGTACCTGAGTACTGTCACAGTTCATCTGAGTACCCGAGTACTTGTCACAGTCCATCTGAGTACCTGAGTACTGTCACAGTCCATCTGAGTACCGAGTACCTGTCACAGTTCATCTGTGTACCCGAGTACCTGTCACAGTCCATCTGACTACCTGAGTACCTGTCACAGTTCATCTGAGTACCCAAGTACCTGAGTACCTGTTACAGTCCATTTGAGTACCCGAGTACCTGTCACAGTTCATCTAAGTAGATGAGTACCTGAGCACCTGTCACAGCCCATCTGAGTATCTGTCACAGTTCATCTGAGTACCTGTCACAGCCCATCTGAGTACCTGAGTACCTGTCACAGCCCATCTGAGTACCTGTCACTGCCCATCTAAGTACCTGTCAACACCCATCAGAGTACCCGAGTACCAGTCACCAGCCCATTAGAGTACCCGAGTACCTGTCACCAGGCCATCAGAGTACCCGAGTATCTATCTCCAGCCCATCAGAGTACCCAAATACCTGTCACCAGCCCATCAGAGTAACCGAGTACCTGTCACCAGCCCATCAGAGTAACTAAGTACCTGTCTCCAGCCCATCAGAGTACCCCAGTACCTATCTGTAGCCCATGCCTCATAGAATATATGTTGAGTGTTTGCTTTCCAAAATGAGGTCATTTTGTGGGCAATTCCACTGTCCTAGTGCTTAAGAACCTTCAAAAGTGTGATAGGTAGGAATGAAATGAGATGTGTAATTTATGCTCCTAGAAGGCCTGATGGTACTACTTCAATGTTGGACCTCTGTATGTGGCCAGGCTGTGTAAAAGCCTCACACATGTGGTATCGCCATACTCAGGAGGAGTAGTAGAATGTGTTTTGGGGTGCAATTTTTGCTATATACATGCTATGTGTTAGAAATATCTTATAAATTGACAACTTTGTGTAAAAAAAAAAGATTTTCATTTTCTTTCCACATTTTCTGAAGACTTGTGTAAAAAAGTTAGTCATTCAAAAGACTCATAATGCCTCATAGAATATACATTGCTGTGTTTGTTTTCCAAAATGGGGTCATTTTTTTGGGTATTGCATTGTCCTGGTGCTCCAGGGCCTTCAAAAGTGTAATAGGTCATTAGGAAATTAGAGGTGTAATTTATGCTCCAAGAACGCCTGATGGTGTTCCCTGCATGTTGGGCCCCTGTATGTGGCCAGGCTGTGTAAAAGTCTCACACATGTGGTATCGTAATACTCAGGAGGAGTAGCAGAATGTGTTTTGGGGTGTCATTTTTGCTATATACATGCTTTGAGTTAGAAATATCTTATAAACTGACCGCTTTGTGTAAAAAAACAAAAATACGTTTTTAATTTTCTTTCCACATTTTCTGAATACTTGTTGAAAAAAATGAACCGTTCAAAAGACTCATTATGCCTCATAGAATAGACGTTGGCGTGTTTACTTTCCAAAATGGGGTAATTTTGTGGGTAATTGCATTGTCCTGGTGCTCCAGGGCCTTCACAAATGCAATAGGTCGTTAGGAAACTAGATGTGTAATTTATGCTCCTAGAACCCCTGATGGTGCTCCCTGCATGTTGGACCTCTCTGTGTGGCCAGGCTGTGTAAAAGTCACACATATGTGGTATCGCCATACTCGGGAGGAGTAGCAGAATGTATTTTGGGGTGTAACTGGAAGAAGTATGCATATGCTGTGTGTGAGAAATAACTTGTTATTATGGCAATTTTGTGAAAAAAAAATCTTAATTTTCCCAGGAATTGTGGGAAAAAATTACAACTTCAAAAAACTCACCATGCTTCTTACTAAATATTACTTACTTAATCCTACACTCTCTAACCCACATCTTCAATCCCTCCCATACCTCTGGCATCTTCCCCAATGCTCTAAAACATGCACTGGTCACCCCCATACCTATCTCCTTGCTCCCCTTTTCTTCTAAACTCCTTGAACGCCTGGTTTACAACCAACTGAGTGACCACCTCATTAAGAACAACCTTCTTGATACCCTTCAATCTGGATTTCGCCCTCAACACTCCACAGAAACTGCTCTTTTAAAACTCACAAATGACCTACTAACTGCTAAAACCAACGGACACTATTCTGTACTCCTACTTCTAGACCTTTCAGCTGCCTTTGACATGGTTGACCACCCCCTCGGTCTCCGTGACTGTGTCTTCTCATCCTACCTATCCCAACGCACCTTCAGTGTCACTTACAATTCTACTTCCTCCACTCCTCTTCCCTTCTCCGTCGGGGTCCCCCAAGGTTCTGTTCTTGGACCTCTTTTGTTTTCAATCTACACCTCTTCCCTGAGTCAGCCTCTCACGGCTTTCAATATCATTTCTACGCTGACGACACCCAAATCTATCTCTCCACCCCTCAGCTCACTCGATCAGTCTCCTCACGCATCACTAACTTACTAACCAACATATCTGTATGGATGTCACACCACTTCCTCAAACTCAACTTGTCCAAAACCGAGCTTATAATATTTCCTCCCCCATGTGCCTCTTCCCCTGATTTGTCTGTCATGAGCAATGGCACAACCATCCACCCATCCCCACATGTCAGGGTGCTAGGTGTTATCCTGGATTCTGAACTCTCCTTTCGGCCCCACATCAAATCACTTTCCAAAGCTTGCTGCCTCAACCTCCTCAACATCTCTAAACTACGTCCCTTTCTAACCAATGAAACCACAAAGCTCCTGATTCACTCCCTGGTTATCTCTCACCTCGACTACTGCAACTCCCTCCTCATTGGCCTACCTTTAAATAGACTATCCTCCCTTCAGTCCATCATGAATGCTGCTGCCAGACTCATCCACTCATCCACCTTACAAACCGCTCAGTGTCTGCTACCCCTCTCTGCCAATCCCTCCATTGGCTGCCACTCACCCAATGAATTAAATTCAAAATACTAACAATAAGTTACAAAGCCATCCACAACTCTGCCCCCAGCTACATCACTAGCCTAGTCTCAAGTCTCAAAATACCAACCTAATGGCCCTCTCTGTTCTTCCCAAGACCTCCTGCTCTCTAGCTCCCTCATCACCTCCTCCCATATCCACCTCCAAGACTTCTTCCGAGCCTCGCCCATCCTCTGGAATTCACTACCCCAATCTGTCAGACTGTCTCCAAATGTATCCACTTTTAGGCGATCCCTGAAAACTTTCCTCTTCAGAGAAGCTTATCCTGCCTCCATCTAACAACTGCACTATTTTCTCCATTAGCTCATCCCCCACAGCTATTACCATTTTGTATAACTTGACCCTCCCTCCTAGATTGTAAGCTCTAACAAGCAGGGCTCTCTGATTCCTCCTGTATTGAATTGTATTGTAATTGTACTGTCTGCCCTAATGTTGTAAAGCGCTGCGTAAACTGTCGGCGCTATATAAATCCTGTATAATAATAATAATAATAATAAATACTTTTGACTGTCTGCTTTTAAAAAAGGAGTCATTTGGGGGGTATTTGTACTTTCCTGACATTTCAGGGTCTCAAGAAATGAGATTGTAGACGCTATAACTTTCACAGAGACCAAATAATATCCACTAATTTGGGTTATTTTTTTTACCAAAGAGATGTAGCAGTATAAATTTTGGTCTAAATTTATGAACAAAAATGACTTATTTGCAAAATGTTATCATAGAAACTAAAAAAAAGTGTTTTTTTTTCAAAATGTTCGCTCTTTTTTCACTTATGTTGCAAAAAATAAAAAACCCAGTGGTGATTAAATACCACCAAAAGAAAGCTCTATTTGTATGAAAAAAATGATAAAAAATTTGTTTGGGTGTTGCATGACTGAGTAATTGGCATTCAAAGTGTGAGAGTGTTGAAAGCTAAAAATTGGTCTGGGCAGGAAGGGTGTAAAAATGTCCTGTATTGAAGTGGTTAATAGCATAAATAATAATAAAATGACAAAAAAGATCATTTATGTAGACCAGTGTTTCTCAATCATTTTACCCTTGGCAAAAAGTCTGAAATCTCGGGGAATCCCTAAAAAAAAAATTCAGATCTACAGCTCTCAGAACATCGAATCTGATCAGCAAGCTGTAGATGTAACCATGTTTATTGTAGAAATAGCTTTAAATAATGGAATAAAAATTAGAACTCATCTGACACCAACATTATAGTGTGAACAGTGCACATAGAAATCAATTGTTTTATTTATGTCCCTGCGAGATCTGCGTTAGAACAAGCCTAAAATATTTTAAGCAAGTCCAATTTGCACATATTTTCCATTTCTTGCATATATGCTGTGAACGAGGCCTTACTGAACTTGAACAAAACTCCCAAATATTGTGATTGATAAATAGGATAGCAGACTACAGGAACAGTTAGGACTTGTTCACAACATTCATGCATAAGAATTGATGGAAATGGTGCAGATTTGACCTGCATAGAATACTTTGGTCTTATCCATGTCATGTGCAGAGACATGCATTTTCCTAACTTAGGTCTCTGCTAGGACATAAAGAAAATAACTGATTTCTATGTGCCCTGTTCACACCACAATGTTGGTATCATTTGAGTATTTTTCTCTGCAGAAAAATGCATACATGTTATTTCTGTGCAGAAAAAATATGCACATGATACCAATGTTGATTTCAATGTGCACTGACAACGAGTACTGTCAATGTGCATTGATACCTGGTGCCTCCTCTATAGTTCCAGCTCCTCTGAACCTGTTAGGGTGGTACCAGGAGGAGTGCTGTCAGTAGGAGCACATGCCTGAATCTTGCAGGAGGCGAGATCCTGTGTATGGTAGTGACTGAATGCAGACTGCAGGGGCCTGAGGCTGGATGAGACTGAATCATAATAGCATTATGTACAATTATGGCATAACATAAAGCTACTATAATCTCACCTCCTGTTACATTCAGCCTGATCCAGCTGTGTGCCTCAACTTCCTTACCCCCCAGCCCCCCCCCCCCCCCCCCGAAGTCTGCAATCAGTGCTGTTATACACAGGATCGGACGGAGCACAGAGCTATTCACTTCACTGTGATGCGAAGCACAGCTTATGCCTCCTGACAGGCAACTTTTGAGGCAAACCTTGGAGACTGTTATTAGATTGGTGCACTCACGCACCTTGTAAATGTGAGTACCCTGTTGTGGGGAGTTTTATTCTAATAAATATTTTATAAACGATATCACACTATCCAGTTTTTTATTTTTCTTTATTTCTAACTGTGGAGTTGCTACTGAAAAACTGTGTATCTGGATACCATCACTGAGCCGTGGGATGGCTCCTAAGCGTGTTTAGACTCAGTTTCACAGCTGAGTCACACACTCTGAGGTGAGCGGCTGTCCCGGGGGGGTCACTGGATGGCACTTGAGCATGGAATTCTGAGCACTAAGCACTTAGATTATTGCACGCACGTTGGATTTTTTATGAACTGTTTTTATGGACTTTATATACATTTTTTTCATATATTGGACTTAAAGGGGTTGTAAAGGTAAAAGTTTTTTCACCTTAATGCATTCTATGCATTAAGGTGAAAAAACTTCTGACAGAACCGCCGCCCCCAGCCCCCCCGTTTTACTTACCTGACGCCTCGAAAGTCAGCTTCGCGTTCCCGACATCTGTTCCTCCGCTCACCCTGGCCGCTGATTGGCTGCAGTGGATGGATTGAAAGCAGCGCAGCCATTGGCTCGCGCTGCTGTCAATCACATCCGATGACGCGGCGCGCCGGGGGGCGGGGCCGAGTGATACAGCGAGCGGCTATAGCCGCCGGCTGTATCACGGGAGCGCGCCCGCAAGCACTCACCACCGTGCGAGGGAGCTCGCATGAAGGTGGTAAATGCTTGCGGGGAGGAGCTGAGACAGCCGCCGAGGGACCCCAGAAGACCAGGTTCGGGGCCACTCTGTGCAGAACGAGCTGCACAGTGAAGGTAAGTATGACATGTTTGTTATTTTTAAAAAAAAAAAAAAACACCTTTACAACCCCTTTAATCACGTGCTATATTTATTCTGGATTTGATATTTACACTTATTGTGTGGCACTTGGCACTTTTTTGTAATTTGCACTTATTATATGTCATTGTGATATATTTCTTTACATGGTATTTTTTATGCAGTATAAATGATTTTTTTTATCCATTATATATACAGGCACCAGTTGAGTAATTGCTACTCTTATTTGGATTTTATACATCCAGTATATTATTTACACATTGCACTTTAAAACACATTGTTTTATATATTTTCTGTGCCTTTGCTGTGGCTGGATAGGCCATTTATACGGTACTTTCAGTATACCTCATATGCATTAATAATCTCCAGATTGATATTTTCACCTTAGCACAGCGTATCTTTTGTATACATTGTATTGCATGGCATATGAAATGTGTTCTGCGTGGGCAGCTAGGTGATTTCCATATTTGAGGCAATATACCATTGTGGCTCGCAAAGTCTGCTCTTTATTTATTCAGCTTCTAATCTAGCCATGTGCTCCTTTTCTTTGCCCCCCCCCCCACCACAGTGTGCATTACTGCTACCATTGAGACAGATCTCACCTTTTGATCTGGTGCTTCCTGCCTCCAGTCTTCATTCTCAGCTCCCATGGCTCCCTGCCTCCACGCTTGGCTCCATGCTCTCCATGCTCGGTTTCCCACTCTCCATGCTCGGCTCCCCACTCTCCATGCTCGGCTCCCCACTGAATTTAGAACTCCTGCTCTCTGCCTTTCTCCTGACTCCGCCCTCTGAGTTCTCTGAGCCGGAACTACAGAGAGGGCATCGGGTATCAATGCGCGCTGACTGTTCTTACTGTCAGCGTGCATTGGGAACACAAAAAACAACATTGGGCGGATATACATCGGTCACAATGTTGAATCGCAGCGGAACCTCTGGGGAATTCTCGTGGAACCCTAGGGTTCTGCGGAACCCCGGTTGAGAAACACCGATGTAGACAGTGTACCAAGTAAATGCCTTATATTGTCTTTTTAGGCCTCTTGCACAGTTGCGCTAAAACAAAACACACGTTTTACAGGATTTTTACTTTTTTTCTTTCTTTCTTTAAATGCCCCTTTATGCTAGCCAATGTGCCCATGCACATATAGGTGTTTACAGAAGACAGGGGCGTTTAACCAGTTGCCGACCACCGCACGCTGATTTACATCGGCAGAATGGCATGGGTGGGCAAATGGGTGTACCTGTACGTCCCCCTCTCCCTGTGGGCGGGGGCGCTTTCGCTCCCGCCCCCCCACTGTGCCTGCGGTGGTCGGATTCGTTAGATGACCAATCAGTCCTCAGTTCCCGGCCAATGATTTATGGCCTGGACCTGCTGATCAGTCCTAACAAATTAAATGCTTCCCCTGTCTGTGTAAGTGTAAACAAAGACAGGAGGAAGTGATGTCATCTCTTCTCATGGAGTCTTTTCGATTCCAGTGAGAGGAGAGAGGACATCTTACCATGAGTTGCACAACACTACACTAACACCAGTACACATAGGAACACTTGTTACCCCCGATTAAACCCTGATCACCTCCCCGCCAGTTAACCCCTTCACTCCCTGTCACTGTGTCACCAATTGCAGTTTTCAGATTTTTCACGGATCACTGCATTGGTATCATTTATGACTGTAATAAGTGTTAGGGCAATTAGTAGTAGGCCCAGGTAGGTCTAGGGTACCCCTTAAACCCCCTTAATAAGGGTTTAACCCCTTGATAGCCCCCAAGTTAACCTTTTCACCCCCCGTCACCAGTGTCACTAATAGATCTTTTTTCTGATTGCTGTATTTGTGTCACGGGTGATGCTAGTTAGCCAGTTAGTTGATTAGTTTCACCGTCAGGTTTTTATAGCTTCAGGTACCCCCATATATTACCTAATAAAGGTTTTAACCCCCTGATTGCCCCCTAGTTAACCCTTTCACCCCCTATCACCAGTGATCACCGCATTAGTGTTACGGGCAATGCTGGTTAGTTTGTTTGTTTTTTATAGCATCAGGGCACCCGCTGTATATTACTCAATAAAGGTTTAACCCCCTGATCGCCCGGGGGATGATATCAGTTAGGTTTTAGCATCAGTCAGGGTCTGTGTCACCCCAGGCAGTGTCAGATTAGTGCCAGTAGCGCTAATACCTATGCACACACCATATACCTCCCTTATTAGTATAGTGTCTGAAAGGATCAATATCTTTGATTTGATCAGAACTAAATTAGCATCCCCAATAGTTTAGGGTTCCCAAAAATGCAGCGTTAGTGGAATCAGCCCAGATACCTGCTAGCATCTGCGTTTATCCCCTCCGCCTAGCCCAGCCCACCCAAGTGCAGTATCAATCAATCACTATCACTTACAAAAACACAACACATATAACTGCAGCATTCACAGAGTCAGGCCTGATCCCTGCAAATGCTAACAGTTTTTTGGGTAGCGTTTGAATCAGTCGCTGACCATCAGGAGCTCTTTTTCCTGTGAGTCACACTAGTGTACCAGTAAATTTAGAGAACAAAATGTCAAATCGAAGGTATATTAGTAAAGAGGCCAACATGTTTCTGAGCATGACAGATAGTGAAGATGGAAATCACCCATCTGTCAGATTCATGCTCAGAATACGATCCTGTAGACAGCAGTAGCGCCCTGACAGATAGCTCCGACGACAGAGTTGTGGTCCCTGTCAAGGTCAGATGTCCCCGACCCCGTTCTTCTGCTGTTGTTGAGGTGCAAGAACCGCAGGGCTCCCATATGGAGCAGAGAGTCAGTACTAGTGCCCCTCATCCTTCTGGTGAACTGGCAAGCACCAGCGGCCTAGTACACCCTGGTCGTAGTCAAACCAGCACTGCAGTATCATGTGGTGATGTGAAGAGTCCCATAAGTGCTGTTCAAGCTGGTGAGGTGGCTAGCACAACTAGTATCCCGCAGCCACCAAGAAGACAAAGACATTCCTGTTGAGCCCATAGTGCCCTTCCTGCTGCATTTGCCAATCCTAATTGGGAGCCCACCACTTCTGCAGCACTTGTACTCCCCCCCATTCACTGGCCAACTCGGAATTCAGGTGAAAACAGTTGATTTTACGTCACTTGATTTTTATTCTCTGTCATGGAAGATCGCTATAGATCTATTGTGGACCAAAACAATTTGTATGCTGGTCAATTCATCGCCACTAATCCCCATTTGACCCTTTGCCAGAGAATGGAAACCAATTATGGTTTCTGAATTTAAGACCTTTCTGGGCCTATCCCTCTTCATAGGCATAACTAAAAAGAGTGAGTTGCGGTCATATTGGCCCACTGACCCAATTCACCATATGCCCGTGTTCTCTGCCTCCATGGCCAGGGCATAAGCGAGCAGATCTTGCGGTTCATGCATTTCAATGATAATTAACTTTGTCATCCTCGGGGTGACCCTGGATACGATCGGCTCTTCAAAATTCAGCTCCTCGTAAACCACTTCAACCAACAGTTTGCAGCCTTGTTTACTCCCGATCAAGTTGTGCGCATTGATGAGTCCCTGATTAAGTTTTCTGGCCTCTTGTCTTTCAAACAGTATCTTCCCAGCAAGTGTGCCAGATATGGGGTCAAGATGTATAAGCTCTGTGACATGACCACATGCTATACATATAGTTTTATGGTTTACGAGGGAAGAGATAGTCACGTAGAGCCGTAGAACTGCCCAGACTACATAGGGAGGGATAATAAGATTGTGTGGGACTTGGTGTCACCCTTATTCGGAAAGGGGTACCACTTCTATGTGGCCAATTATTATATGAGCGTGCCATTTTTTAGTCACTTGTTTGATCATGGAATTGGCGCATGTGGCACCGTGCGATCTAATCGCTGGGGCTTACCCCAGCAGCTTGTAGATTCCCATCTTAGGCTGGGGAGAGAGCCTGCTTGAAGTGTAATAATTTGCTCGCTGTAAAGTGGAGTTCTAATCGTAATTTTTTCATTCTGTCCTCCCTTCACGCAGACACGATGGTCCAAATTCCAACGCCGACTGGTGTTGTGGAGAAACCTCTCTGTGTCCACGAATATAACCTTAATATGGGAGGGGTGGACCTCAACGACCAGTTGTTGGTGCCGTACCTAGTTGCCCATAAGGCCAGATGCTGGTACAAAAAAGTGTCTGTATACTTATTTCAATTGGCTCTGCTGAATGCTTATGTGCTACACAAAGCTTCAGGATGAAGTGGATCCTTCCTTAAATTCCAGGAAGAGATTATAACAGCCCTTCTGTTTCCAGACGGTGCTGTGGCCCAACTTCCCAATCCAAATGCAGTAAGCTGCATGAGAGGTATTTTCCGTATGTACTCCCTGGTACCCCTACTCAATGAGCCCCCCAAAGAAAATGTCATGTCTGTAGAAAGCGCGGATATAGGCATGACACCCGCTATTATTGTCCCTCCTGTTCTGACCATTGTCTGTTTTGAACGCTACCACACACTAGTGGAGTATTAGCAAGGGGAACAGCACTGCACAGACTAGGACACACTTTCACAGGGTCTCCAAAGATGTCATTGCATTTTGAGAGACCCAAACCTGGAACCGAACCGTTAAAACCACTACAACTGTTACAGTTAAAAGTAAAAGTGTAAAAAAAAGGTAAAAAAGGTAAAAAAATTAATAAAAATATATAAAATAAAAAAAACAAAAATAGTTGCAGTTTTATTGTTCTCTCTCTATCTATTCTCTCTCTATTGATCTGCTCTTTTTTACTGTATTCTACAATGCAATTTTTTATTGTTACTATGTTTTATCATGTTTTCTTTTCAGGTATGTAATTCTTTTATACTTTACTGTTTACTGTGTTTTATTGTTAACCACTTTTTTTGTTTTCAGGTACGCCATTCAGCTTCAGCACTGATTTATTCATCTTGACAGCAACAGCGTTTGCTCCCACGATACATAAATCAGCGACTCCAGCACTGTAGAAGGCGATTTCACCATCACAGTTAACCTCCCTGGCGGAATGATTATTTCAGATTTTTGATGCTGAAAGCGGTACAATTATTTTGCATAGAAGTTTGACGTTTTATATTGTAAGCCTGTAATTCTTAGGAATAACTCACTTAAATCTGTCCAAATAAGAGTCTAGTAGTCATCCCGGGTATGATAAAGTTTGAAAAACGAAGCTATAAATAATTATAACAAATAATAATATAATACTAATAAAAATTATTCAATAATGTAATCAATCAAAAACACTGAAATTTGCTCAGTTGCAGAATTGTCGCTTTCGTTACTTTCAGTGTTTGATGACAATATTTCCCCACAAATCACTATCACTCAATTCTGTGGGTGATTCTAATTTATTATCGCTTTTTTCTAGCTGGTCTAAAAGCACTTTTGACATAAACGGACATTTTTTGGTTTGCTATGGACAATCTCCAGTTTCCAGGCAGAAAGAACAATATATATAATATAAAACTGCATGCAGGACACTGGACAAATCACTAGGGACAATGGGGATGTCTAATTATTTGATACAGTACTGTAATCTGTATGTGTTTTTTACTTTTTGAATTTGGCGCCGAACTCCGTCCCCGTGCGTCGCCATGCTCACAGGAAACGGAGCTCGGCACTGTGAATCGAGCGAGACACGGCGGCTCGCAGATCACAGCGGGGAGACATCGCAGGATCCAGGGGAGAAGGTAAGTAACCTCTACATGGATCCTGCAATGTGATCCCGAGTCTGGCTCGGGGATACCGCTTTTGGTATTGAAAATCCACCCCGAGCCAGACTCGGGAATACCGCCAGGGGGGTTAAAAAAAAGAGCATGCCAAAGCATGGGGGCAGGGGTGGAGGGGCGATTTGCCCCTAACATTAGGGGCGGATTGCCCTCATGCTTCGGCATATATTTTTTAGGCACAGATTGTGTTAAAATATGTTTTATTTTTACGATGTTTTATTGTATTTGCTTTGCAGGTATGGTATGTCTTACTGTTATACTGTAATGTTACTTTGTTTTATTGTTAACCATCATTTGCTTAGCAGGTACGCCATTCAGCTGCAGCACTGATTTATTTATCTTGACAGCAAAAGCGTTTGCTCCCACAATACGTAAATCAGCGACTCCAGCGCTGTAGGAGGTTATTTTACCACCACAGTTAAAAAAAAAGGGTGCATGTATGCCCATCATTAGAAGTGGGTGAATGAAGGGTGGTATTCTAATGGTGGGCATACCCACCGCTCAATCTCTTTTTTTCATTCAGCCCACAGGCTGCCTGAAAAAAAGAACATTACAATTTATGCCCAACAAGGACCAGCAACATACTGGTAAGTTGCTGGACTTTGAGTGGTTATACCAGAATGATGCCTGCAGGTTTAGGTATCATCTTGGTATCATTATTTTCAGCCAGTGGTCGGCTTTCATGTAAAAGTAATCCTAGTGGCTAGTTAGCCTCTAGACTGCTTTTACAAACAGTGGGAGGGAATATCCCCCCATCCCACCATCTTCCATGGTTTTCTCGGGCTCTCTTGTCCCAACAGGGAACCTGAGAACACAGCCAGTGGTTTCGCCGAAACTTGTGGCAAAATATAAAATATTCCATGGACTCAACATGCCTCTCAGAAAATAGCTTAAAGTGTCTTCTTTCCAAAATAGGGTCATTTGGGGGGGTTTGTGCTTTCTTGTCATTTCATGACCTCTGAAACTGTGATAGGTAGCGAGGAAGGGAAAACACCATTTTATGCCCTTAGAAAGCTTGGAGGCGGTGATTGGTTTTCGAGGCCCTGTACATGCCTAGGCTCCAAAAAAGTCTCACACATGTGGAATCCCTGTACTCAGGAGAAGCAGAAGACTGTATTTTGGGGTGTAATTTCACATATGCACATGGCATGTTTGAGCAATAGGTCCTTTAGTGACAACTTTGTGCAAAATAAAAAAAATTGTAATTATTCATATTTTTTCAAAATATTCCAAGGACTCAACATGCATCTCATCAAATAGCTTGGGGTGTCTACTTTCCAAAATGGGATCATTGAGGGGGGTTGTACTATCTTGGCATTTTATGGCCTTCGAAACTGATAGCTAGTGAGGAGTGAAATCAACAATTTACATCCTTAGAAATCCTGAAGGCGGTGCTTGGTTTTCAAGGTCCTGTACGTGGCTAGGCTCCCAAAAAGTCTCACACATGGTATCCTCATACTCAGGAGAAGCAGCAGAATGTATTTTTGGGTGTAATTCCAGATATAACCATGGCACGTGTGAGCAATATATCATTTAGTGACAACTTTGTGTATTTTTTTTGTCATTTTTCAATCACATGTGACAAAAAAATAAAATATTCAATGGGCTCAACATGCCTCTCAGCAATTTCCTTGGGATGTCTAAAAGTATAGAAAGGTCTTGCGAGCCACAAATGGGTTAATGCCTCTAGAGTAAATTTCCTAATGAAGGCAAGCTGCAAACACTAACCACGTTTCATATCCGTGTAAGTGACAAAATAAATCTAAAAGCTGTGCCTGCGCTAAACCAAGGATCAGTAATAAAAAATGTGCAAAAAGCAAATATAAACATTAAAAATGCAAATAATAAATATGACAATCATATGTGCTATCAATCGGTGATAAATAATCAAAGTGCAACATGCATAAAATATAGAGTCCAAGTGCTCAAAAAAGTATCAAAAGGTGTGTTCACTTCTCCAATAAAGTGATATGCAAAGTTCATAAAGTTCATAAATAACAAACGCAAGATTCATAAATGATAAAACTCAAAGTGCATAGATATAATGTCCATCATCAGTGATATCCATCGTGCTCATCCAAAACCGTGTGTACAGGGATATAAAGCATGCTTCAGTGCTCTCCAGTGACCCCCAACAGCATATGCGCTCACCTCTGAGCGTGTGACACAGTAGCTAAATTATGTCTAAACACGCATGGGAGCCACTCCTTGGCTCTAAAAGGTATGCAGACGCTGACCTCCAACTTACTCAGATAACATTCCGATTCATAAAATGGGAAAAAAGAAACTCCATAGTGTAATATATCCAACAATTTATTATAAAATAAACACTTCCCCTCATAGGGGTACTCACATTGTGTAGGTGCGTGAGTGCACCATCCTAATCAAGGTTATACAATATAAGGAACACTGGTACGGCGTGCGGTGTGGTATGTTCTACTCATCTGCTCCTCCGTGCTGACAGCTCCGTCCTGGCCCCTCCTCTACGTGTGTTCGGCACAGGGATCACGTGCCTTCATCAGGGAAATCCTTGATTAGGATGGTGCACTCATGCACCTACACAATGCGAGTACCCCTATGAGGGGAAGTGTTTATTTTATAATAAATTGTTGGATATATTACACTATGGAGTTTCTTTTTTCCCATTTTATGAATCGGGATGTTATCTGAGTAAGTTGGAGGTCAGCGTCTGCATACCTTTTAGAGCCAAGGAGTGGCTCCCATGCGTGTTTAGACATAGTTTAGCTACTGTGTCACACGCTCAGAGGTGAGCGCATATGCTGTTGGGGGTCACTGGAGAGCACTGAAGCATGCTTTATATCCCTGTACACACGGTTTTGGATGAGCACGATGGATATCACTGATGATGGACATTATGTCTATGCACTTTGAGTTTTGTCATTTATGAATCTTGCGTTTGTTATTTATGAACTTTATGAACTTTGCATATCACTTTATTGGAGAAGTGAACACACCTTTTGATACTTTTTTGAGCACTTGGACTCTATATTTTATGCATGTTGCACTTTGATTATTTATCACCGATTGATAGCACATATCCTTGGGGTGTCTACTTTCCAAAATGATGTCATTTGGGGGGGGGGGGTTGTACTGCCCTGCCATTTTAGCACCTCTAGAGTCATAAACTAAAAGCTGAGTAAATTCCAGAAAATGTACCCTATTTTGTAGACGCTATAATTTGCGCAAACCAATAAATATACGCTTATTGACATTTTTTTTTTTACCAAAGACATGAGGCTGAATACATTTTGGCCTAAATGTATAACTGAAATTGAGTTTATTGAATTTTTTTTATAACAAAAAGTAGAAAATATCATCTTTTTTCAAAATTTTCGGTCTTTTTCCGTTTATATCGCAAAAAATAAAAATCGCAGAGGCAATCAAATACCATAAAAAGAAAGCTCTATTTGTGGGAAAAAAAGGATGCAAATTTAGTTTGGGTACAGTATTGCGTGACCGCGCAATTACCAGTTAAAGCACCGCGGTGCCAAATTGTAAAAAGTGCTCTGGTCATTAAGCAGCAAAATCCTCCGGGACTGAAGTGGTTAAAGACAGAGAAGAAAAAAACATAATTTGTGCATTGAAGAGAAAAGTGTTTTGTTAGATAAAAAATTCCAAAATGTGACTAAACAAGTGTAAACGTGTCAAAACGTGCCTAAATGTGTCTAAGCGCTAGGCATGTTTAGTGCTTGAGCATTTTTTTCATTTCAATGGCCACAATAGCATAATATTTTTGCCAAAAAAATAAACAAATGCCTAAGCACTTGATGCGCCTAAACACGTTTGCAAAAATGCAGCATAGGCACATTTTTTGAATTAGCTTTTCTCCTGCAAGAAGAAAGGTGTTTACAAATGCTCCAGTGTGTATGAAGCCTAAAAATATCACGGGTTTAGGTTTGCAAATGATATATTCTATTTTTTTACAACAAAAAAAACAAGCAGAAATTAACAGTCTAATTATTCATAAATAGAGTTTGTAATATGTTAACATTGCATTAACCTTTAATGCTTTGTTGAGACTATTTACAGACAGAAAAAAAAGTGAAATCTTTCATAATGCTGTTAAGCGAGTATAAGAGACACAATGCTCTGCTACACAATATACCGATGAACAAAAAAGAGTGTACTTTGTCTTTCTTCCAGAGTGGTTAGGCTATAAGACTATATTAACATTAATATTATTGCAAATACTTATATGTTCTAGGTGCCCATCAAGGTGAAACATTTTTCCGCTGTCATGGAAACTAAAGTATGGCAAATGCTTATAGTAGACTATTTAACAGTTTGATCACTGTGCTTCAAGGCTGTGGATCAATTGTTTAAATATCAGAACATTCATTTCCAACAGTGGCAACTGGCTATTCTAACACTAATGTTATTACAAATTACTTATATTTTTTGAATGACAATCATAAGAAAAAAAAAAATGCTGTCATGAAAAGTGAAGCATGGTAACGCTGTCAATGACATATTAGACATTTATATCACAATGGCCTAATACTATGATATTGCATGGGGAAATGTACATGTATTGCAGAAATGTACTAATCATGTTTTTTTTTTCCATTATACAATTTAATTAAAGTAGTTAAAGAGGAGCTCCAGCCTGGATTTTTTTTTAAAGTCAGCAGCTACAAATACTACTGACTTTTAATATAAGGACGCTTACCTGTTCAGGGATTCTGCAATGTCGGCAACCCCCCCCCCCCCCCCCCGAGCCAATTCGTCAATTGGCTTTGGGTGCAGGCACTGGCATTGTAAGGCTTCACAGCCGGTTTCCTACTACACATGTGCAAGTTGTGCTGCGCTTTCTGAATGGTCCCGCCATCTTCTAGGACCTGTGTGTGTTCCAGAAGGCAGCGGGGTGAAAGAGTAGGGGCTGGAAATGTCATAGATCCCCGATCGGCGATCTTACCCAGAAGTGGGAGCGGATACCTGTCGAACCCAGGTACCCAATTCCCCCAAAAAAGTGTCAGTGGAGGGGGTGGAGGATGTGAACAAGCGGAGCTTCCCCTTTTGGGTGGAGCTTCCCTTTAGATTGATTCCAAGTATGACCATCACTAATCTTCAAAAAGTTTTTTCCCTCCCCCTAAACTCCCCTGCATGTTAGCCTACGTGTCCATGCACACATAGGGGTTTATTTACTATAGCTGGAGAGTGCAAAATCAGGCTCGCTTCTGTATAGAAACCAATCAGCTTCCTTGTTTTATTGCCAAAGCTTAATTGAACAAGCTGAGGTTAGAAGCTGATTGGTTTCTATGCAGAAGTGAGCCTGATTTTGCACTCTCCAGGTTTAATAAATAAACCCCATAGGCTTTTAGCATTTTTTAGGGGCTTTTAGAGGCAGAAAAGAAAACCCCACTGCCAGTGCATCCAGGATCAGCGGCATTTTGGCAGAAATAACGCTTGGCAATTATGAACATGTCTAATTGCTTGTTAATGCTAGGCATATTTAGCGCTTCAGCGTTAATTCATTTGTTCAGAATAAATTATTTAAATGAATTCAAGTCCAAGGTCTTGATGTCTGTGAATGATCCCAAACGCGCCTTAATGCGTTACATGCTTTTACAAGCATCAGACATTTTTTTCTGCCAAAACACTGCTGCCAGGAGGAAAGACTTTTAGGAGAGTTTCCAAAATGTCCTGTGTGCATGGTGTCTTATGATAAAAATATTCAGCTCACTGGTGAAATATAACTTTTTTCAATATATAGCATGTTTAACTTGTTACAAACAGCAAGTTTTTTCAATGCACTTCAATTACATCTGACATTTCTATAAAAATAAAAAAATTACAAAAGATTTGCAAATTACATTTTTACAGTACAGGTATTCATCAAACATAAACTTCATCAGAGATACATAATTAAATGTAATTAGCATCTTAATCCTAATAAAATATGTGCAGTATATACTCTTTGTGTAATGCCAATTTAATTAATGCTTTGTAATTAAAGAAGTGGGAGAAAGTACAATCTACTAAATAGCAATGATTACAATTAAGATGTTATTGATTGCCATTGCTAATTAGTAGCTTTGGTTGTAATAATTCCCGGTAATGTACCGGTGAAAATTATATAATAAAGAACATAAAGCAGGGCATAAGAACTGATTGTATTACACATACACTGAGCAAACAACACTTGCAGCTGAACATGTTGATTTGTAAAGTAGATTGATTAACTTGAAATAAAACTTGGAGGATGTAAGACTGATTAATTATTTATCTTGTCATTGTGTAATACACATTTGTCCAATAATGTAACTTCCTAAATGACTAAAAAGTTGGTGCTGATAATACTCAGATCTCATAAAAATGAAGTACTTGTTAAAATTATTAATTAAATTGTATTTAACTTTTTCAATGCCAGGGCCTGCTTCCTGTTTTGCACCATAAATGACAGAACCATTCCTTCTATTTTTACATTTATTGCAGACATGAAGGTTTATATATATAACCTGAACTTTACACAGAGGATATTTCTATAATGAAGATGTTTCACCTCCCAAAGGAATTTTATTTCTGTCCATCCAGTCCTGAGATTTACACAGCTCTACCCCACAGCATAGCCCTGTCTAGCAGGGTAAGGGCCCTAAACTTCTTCTGCGGCAGTTTACCCTCCCACTAACAGAGCCCTGCTCCAACCTGTGACTGGACAGTAAAAGGAGAATCAACACACAGATGAGCGAATTATCTTCTCACTCTGCTCTCAAAAGCTTATGCTTATTTAAGCATGTCTGCTAATAGAAGGAACTAAAAATAATGATCGTTTTAATCACCAAGTGCAAATTAAATCTAATTTAAAGTACCTGTATCACCAAAGGCAAACTCTTTTTTTTTTTAGTTCTAGATAGAGTGGAGAAGGTTTAGAACACCTGCCATTTTTTTTTTTTTTTTTTGCTATCTGGGGCCTTATTGGGGAGATTCACCCTCTCGGTTTATCGCGTTTACCATTATCACTGAGAGTAAAATGAAGGAAAATCTCAAATTTTAATTCCACATTTTGTCATGTTACAACCAAAAATGTAAATGTATTTTATTGGGATTTTATGTGATAGACCAACACAAAGTGGCACATAATTGTGAAGTGGAAGGAAAATGATACATGATTTTCAAAATTTTTTACAAATAAATATCTGAATAGTGTGGCGTGCATTTGTATTCAGCCCTCTTTACTCTGATACCCCTCTGATCTAGTGGAACCAATTGTCTTCAGAAGTCACCTATTTAGTAAATAGAGTCCATGTGTAATTTAATCTCATTATAAATACTGCTGTTCTGGGAAGCCCTCAGAGGTTTGTTGGAGAATCTTAGTGAACAAACGGCATCATGAAGGCCAAGGAACACACCAGACAGGTCAGGGATTAAGTTGTGAAGAAGTTTAAAGCAGGGTTAGGTTATAAAAAATAACCCAAGCTTTGAACATCTCATGGAGCACTGTTCAGTCCATCATCCAAAAATGGAAAAAGTATGGCACAACTGCAAACCTACCAAGACATGGCCGTCCACCTAATCTGATAGGCTGGACAAGGAGAGCATTAATCAGAGAAGCAGCCAGGAGGCCCATGGTAACTCTGGAAGAGCTGCAGAGATCCACAGCTCAGGTGGGAGAATCTGTCCACAGGACAACTATTAGTTATGCACTCCACACATCTGGCCTTTATGAAAGAGTGGCAAGAAGAAAACCATTGTTGAAAGAAAGCCAATAGAAGTCATGTTTTCAGTTTGCAAGAAGCCATGTGGGGGACACAGCAAACATGTGGAAGAAGGTGCTCTGGTCAAATAAGCCAGCCATAAACAGTTCAAATCTCGACTGTTCAGCAGGGTCCAGACGAGATTTCCTTCCTCCCATCCATGTCTATCTAAAACTTATAAAAATGTTCTGAATTGGGTTAAGCTTTAATGATTAAACTTATGAATTTGGTTTTCTGAAAAAAAAAAAGTGCCCACTACTTTTGATACTTCTATGTGATAACAAAAAATGACAGCCGTTTATATGCAACATGATGATCCTTGTTAGGTTGTATGGCCTTGGCAGCAGAAGTCTGACCATTTACATCAATAGTGTGTTTAGGCCAGTTTCACACTGGCTTCAGCTTGTATAAGAACAGTATGAACAACAAGCTTTTATGAAAACTTCAAGCTTTGAGCAGCCTACTCTAAGCCAGTGTCCTTTAGCTTCTCTTTGGAAAGGTTATACACAGATCTTAATGGAAGTGCCAAATTCCACATTAACCTCCCTGGTGGTTTTCCAGAGTGTGGCTTGGGGTTAAATTTCAGCACCACTAGCGGTAACCCCGTGCCACACTCAGGATTGCATGGCAGGATCCTGGGGCGGTATACTTACCTTGTCCCTAGGATCCTGCATTGTCCCCCCCTCTGTGTCCATGGGCTCTGTCCTCTGCCCGATGCCTCTGTGTGCCGGGCTCCGTTCCCTGCGAGCGTCGCAACGCACGGGGGCGGAGCCCGGCGGTAAATAAAAAAAAATGAAAAATCATAATACATACAGTACACTGTAATCTTACAGATTACATTACTGTATGAAATTATTTCACATCCCTTTTGTCCCCAGTGCTTTGTCCTATGCCCTGCATGCAGTTTTATATTATATATACTGTTCTTTCTGCCTGGAAACTAGAGATTGTCCATAGCAACTAAAAAGTGTCTCTTTACATCAAAAGTGGTTTTAGATCAGCTAGAAAACAGCGATAGTAAATTAGAACACTTGCAGAATTGAGCGATAGTGAATTGTGGGGAAATTAATTTTATTATTATTATATTATTTTTTTTTTTATAATTATTTATATTTATTTATTATATTATAATTTATGATTTTGTGTTTAGAACTTCATAATACCCGGGATATCTACTAGACTCTTGGCGGACAAATTTAAGTGTGTTATTGCTAAGAATTACAGGCCTACAATATAAAGCGCCAAATTTCTATGCAAAATAATTGTACCACTTTGAGACGCAAAAATCTGACATAATCATACCGCCAGAGAGTCTACACTATCTGCTAGCAGGCCTCAGCAGGCTTTCAACAAGTTTCAAGTAGTGATGAAGCCTGCTAGCAGCTTGTTTAAAGTGACAATCAGCATTCATATTAGGATCTGTGTTCAACATTTTCAAGCTGGCTGAATGGTACATTAAAAACTTCAACAAAGCTGGCTGAAAGCTCTGCTACTGCTTTGTAAAAGCTTACTATTCACACTGTTCTTAAGCCTTGTACACACGATCGAATTTTCCAATGGGAATTGTGTGATGACAGGCTGTTGGCGGAAAATCTGACCATTTGTATGCTTCATCGGACAATTGTTGTTGGATTTTCCATGGACAAATGTTGGATGGCAGGCTTTAATATTTTCCACGGACAGCGGTCTGTTGTTGGATTTTCCAATCGTGTGTACACAAGTCCGTCAGACAAAAGTCCAAAGTACAAACACGCATGCTCGGAAACAAGGATGATCTGGAAGCGGTTGGTCTTGTAAACTAGCATTTGTAATGGAGAATTAACAATAGTGATGCGGCAAATTATGAAATCTCGAAATGCAGCGCACATTCTCTTCTTCTTTAATGGGATAATAATGAAGCTGCTTTGCTGGTGATACTGATGGCGTCATGGCAAACAAATTTTCAAAGGCTTTTTTTCCTAGTGATATCAAGAATAATCTTCTAATGCTTGTTATTTTTTTTTTGGTGCAAGTTACCACAACATCATTATCCCGTTTTTAAGATCAAAGATACAACTATGTTGGTGTCCCTTGTTAATTTTACATTGTATTTTTTAAAATGTAGCTGCCTACTCCCAAACTGTCATTTGAGGTAAAACACATAGCCAAGTATTATTCTACACAATTGTTTTATTATGCATTAATAAAAAGAAAACAAATAAAAATAGACAAGCTAACAGAACGGGCAGGGTCACCCGTGTACGTGACCCCGCCCCCTCTGACAACACGGGGAAAGCCACAGGGAAGTTCCCCGTGCATCAGAGGAGGGCAGGGTCACCGGGTGGCCCCTCCCTCCATTATATAAGAAATGTCAGAAGAACCGAATCGTCACACGGCGGAAGACTCTCACTGAGACGGATCATGCGGATGGAGCAGAGAAGAAGCCTGGAGGAAGATGCAGGACGAGAAGAGCGGAGGAAGAAGAAGATGGACAAGAAGAAGATGAAGAAGAAGATGTAGGAAGAAGAAGAACACCAAAGGAAGAGGATGAAAGAAGAAGTAATTAATAAAGGACTTGTCAAAAACCATCTCTTGTGTTTTTTAACCTTTTTGACACTTTTTTGTGAAATGGTAGGGGTACATTTGTACCCCATTACCAATTCACACAATTCACAGGGGGGGTGAGATCTGGGGGTCCCCTTGTTAAAGGGGGCTTCCAGATTCTGACAAGCTCCCCACCCGCAGACTCCCACAACCACCGAGCAAGGGTTGTGGGGATGAGGCCCTTCTCCCCATCAACATGGGGACAAGATGCTTTGGGGGGCTACCTCAAAGCACCCTCCCAATGTTGAGGGCATGTGGCCTGGTACGTTTCAGGAGGGGGGGGCGCTCTCTCATCCCCCCTCTTTTCCTGTGGCCTGCCAGGTTGCGTGCTCGGATAAGGGTTTGGTATGGATTTGTGGGGGATCCCACGCCTTTTTTTTTTTTAATTTTGGCACGGTGTTCCCCTTAAATTCCATACCAGACCTGAAGGGTCTGGTATGGATTTTGAGGGGGACCCCCACGCCATTTTTAAAAAAAAAATTGGCATGGGGTTCCCCTTAATATCCATACCAGACCTGAAGGGCCTGGTATGGAATTTAAGGGGACCCCCATGCATTTTTTTTAATTTTGGTTCGGGGTTCCCCTGTGAGGAAATCCCATGCTGTTTTTATCAATAAACTTTTATGTGTATTGTTGGATCAACAATTCATTAATAGCTGCGAGTAGTTTTAAATGACATTTTTTCCTTTAAAATGTCATTTTGCTGTCAGACTATTCTAAACACGGGAAACATGCGCCCCTTTTCTGGCATACTATAGACACCCCGCAGGTATGAAATTTAAAGGAATATTACACTTTTATTGTTTCCCTTTAAGCATTATTAAAATTATTTCTCTCAGGAGAGGTTTACTGTAAAATGGTATGTAGCTGTAAATAAATATCTCTAATAACTAACCCTCCCTTCACCCTCCTCATCAAATAAAGATATGTCTGGGCAAAAAAAAAAAATATATGCAGCGCATCTCTGCAGCATTCCCTTAAAAATGCTGCAAATACAGAAAAATACCTGTTGAACCACTTGAAATGTGGTCTGTTCCATACTTTCTGTTTGAGCTGATAACACAGCAAGTCTAAGTTTACATGTGGGGTAGTCTCTACCGCCACACTGAAAAGCGATCTGCCTTAAATATTTTTTCAAGGGGTGGTAAAGCAGTGTCTTGCAGGAACTTAGGAGGTGATAATGCCACCTCCTGAATGTCTGTTTTTTTTGTGCCAGTTTTTTTTTACTGAACAAGGATTTTGAATGGCATTAGTGCACCACAACTGCAAGTCTTATTGGCTTTAATTGGTGGGTTTGACCAGAAGCTGCCACCTGTCAAACTTGACAACCTATACTAAGTTGGCTGAGGCCATGGCCAAGACCCCGATTAGCTGCATGTTTATTTTTAGGCGGTCAGCAATGGCAGCTTCCATGTTTCTCTCCCATGGCAGCTCCGATGTTTCTCTCAGGAGAGGTTTACTGTAAATGGTTTACTAAACCACTAAAAACCTCTAAAAACTGATTTACAAAATTAATTGATAATGGTCACACAAAAAAATTATATGAAGATTCACTTCAGTTATCCAATCATGTGAAAAGCAGATGGCTGTTTACTTATGCCATCTTTCTGCTGCAGTAAAATCTCAAGCAATTTTGTTGGAACATCCCCTTTCTCCTTATCTGTATAACATAATGATGAGGTGTTCTGTACTCCAACAGAACACTGAATATAATTTTTATTAATATCAATATTTTTAATATTATTTTTATACAAGGGCTGGGACAGTGATAATAATGGATAATTTTAACTACCCAGAAATTGACTGGAGTAATGGCACTGCTGGAACAGTTAAAGGGCAAAGACGTAGAAACCTATTACAAGATAATTTTATGGTCCACTTTATTGATGCCCCAACTAGGAATGATGCTCTGCTGGACCTGGTAATCTCAAACCATGCAGAGCTTATTACCAATATTCATATAAAGGAACACCTGGGTAGCAGTGACTATTACATGATTTCATTTAATGTTAGCTGTAAGTAACAAACACATACGGGAAATATAAAAACACTTCATTTTAAGAAAGCAAATTTTGCAAAGATGAGGGTTGCTCTCCAAGAATAAATGTCAGGGAAATGGCCAAAGAACTGGCAATCTTACTAACACCCATCATGGCCGCATCAGGGGTGCTCTCGTGCATATTGGCATGCACGTACGGGCGTACAAAGATGAGCAAAAATGCTAAGCGACATACGCATATGCGCAAGGGTGCTAACGGGCGTACACAGATATGCAATGGTGCCTCCTGGCCTATATAAACCTGGTTGAAGAGAATGGCAACCAAACTGATAAGAGGCATGGAGGTGAAATATTAGAGGAACTGAATTTATTCTCTCTTGAGAAGAGAAGATTAAGGGGGTCTGATCAACATGTATAAATACATAAGTGATTCATATAGTAAACTTGGTGTTGAGTTATTCACTTTAACCACTTGCCTCCAGGTCACTTACACTCCCTTCCTGCCCAGGCCATTTTTCAGCTTTCAGTGCTGTCGCACTTTGAATAACAATTGCGAGGTCATGCTACACTGTACCCAGATTAATTTTTTTATCATTTTCTTCACACAAATTGAACTTTCTTTTGGTAGTATTTAATCACTGCTGGGTTTTAAATTTTTTACAAAAAAAAGACCAAACATTTTGAAAGAAAAATATTTTTTTTACTTAGTTTCTGTCAGTAAATTTTGTAACTAAGTAATTTTTCTCCTTCACTGGTGTGCGCTGATGAGGCGGCACTGATGGTCACTAGACATCTACGGTTCATTTCGTACAAATTTCCAAAAAATCATTCATTTGGAAGCATCAGAAATACGAATTTCTATTCTTCCGAATTGTATACGAAATACGAAATTTCGCTAAAGGAAACATGACTGGTGTTTTGTTGACCAATCAGAGGTTTTCTTCTGCTGCTGAGTGAGGGTTGGGAAAATTAACTTTTTTAATATGGGAGTGGGAGACTGGTACTGGTAGTCGATGGGAGATTCAGAATTGGACAAAATAAGAATGTTTGTTAATATTGTTTTATTATTGTCATAATAATTACGATTATTGGTTATGATGAAGTTAAAAACCCAGGAAGTCAGCACAGCACAGGGATTGTGGGAGCCCCTCATAATAAGCACAGCAGGGGTACAGCCCCAGGAGGTAGTCAGCACAGCACAGGGATGGTGGGAGCCCCTCATAATGAGCACAGCACAGGGATGGTGGGAGCCCCTCATTATGAGCACAGCAGGGGTACAGCCCCAGGAGGAAGTCAGCACAGCACAGGGATGGTGGGAGCCCCTCAAAATGAGCATAGCACAGGGATGGTGGGAGCCCCTCATAATGAGCACAGCACAGGGATGGTGGGAGCCCCTCATAATGAGCACAGCAGGGTTACAGCCCCAGGAGGAAGTCAGCACAGCACAGGGGTGGTGGGAGCTCCTAATAATGAGCACAGCAGGGGTACAAACCCAGGAAGTCAGCACAGCACAGGGATGGTGGGAGCCCCTCATAATGAGCACAGCAGGGATACAAACCCAGGAAGTCAGCACAACACAGGGATGGTGAGAGCCCCTCATAATGAGCACAGCAGGGGTACAGCCCCAGGTGGAAGTCAGCACAGCACATGGATGGTGGGAGCCCCTTATAATGAGCATAATGAGTCGACGACTGCCATATTGAGAAAGGTATTTTTTGCTTTTTAAATTCATCATAACAAACGTTCATAATTGTTACGAAAAGTTAATGAACCTAATGAAAATTTGTATTTCGTACGAATCCAAATTGAATTTCGGACACGAATTACGAAATATGAATTAACGGCTCATAAAAATGGAACAGAACAAAACGAAACAAATTTATTGGCGCACATGTCTAATGGTCACTGCTAGGCTCAACTGGTGGGCATTGATGAGGTGGTACTTATGAGCACTGATGAGGAGGCACTAATATGCTGCACTTTTGGGCACTGAAAGGTGGCACTGATAGGTGGCACTGATGAGCACTGATAGGCGGCACTGATGGGCACTGATAGGCGGCGTGGATATGCGGTAATGATGGGCAATGATGGGTGGCACTGATGGGCCACACTGATGGGCATTGATGGACAGCAGTGATTGGCATTGATGAGCAGCACTGATAGGAGGCACTGATAGCCAGCAATGACTGGCATCACTAATGGGCACTGATTGCTGGCACTGGTGGGCACTGATTGCTGGCACTGGTGGGCACTGATTGCTGGCACTGATGTACAATGTTGGGCACTGATTGGTGACACTGTTGGGGCTATATTGTAATCAGGGCACTGATGATCAGTGCCCTAATTACATGTGTAGATGTCCCCCTGCGAGGAGATGCCGCTGATCAGCTTTCCTTGCCACACACTCTGTCAGTGTGAGGCGAGGAGAGCCAATTACCGGGCATCTCCTTGTTAACATGTGACCGGCTGTGATTGGACACAGCCGGTCACATGGTTAAAGAGCTGCGGTAGTTCTGGCCAGCTCAGTAGATTGCTTTAAAAAAGGCCTGGATTCTTTACTAAATGTACATAATATAACTGGGTACTAAAATGTATAGGTAAAGTTGATCCAGGGAATATTGGATTCCCTTTCAGAGGATCAGGAAGGAATTTTTTCCCCTGCTTTGTTGGGGTTTTTCACCTTCTTCTGAATCAACTGTGGGTATAGGATTGTGTACATGGGATTGTATGATTTTTATTTTTATTTTTTTTTGGTTGAACTAGATGGACTTTATCAACCTGACTAACTACTTTATGTAACTATGTAAATAATCCAGGACATACACCTTAATAACCTTGTTCAGATCTTTATTTCACACTAGGCCCCAAAGCCAGTGCTTCCAATCTTTTACCTATACAGCAGTATGCAAGTACTAACCCCTAGTCTTAGACAATAAAGACCAGCCTGTGCTCCTTCTTAGTACATAGGAACAGGCTCTGGCTGTTTTTCTCTATAGTCATCACTACAGTGACAAAGCTACTTTGACTCTCATTAGAACCATTAATAATTTTCCAAAGAAAGAAGGAGAATAAGGATTCTTTTGCTGCCTCTAGCTGTTGAAGAAAATATCCAGCTAAAGTACTGCCATCATTGAAAAATTGTATGTAGAAATCTTAATTTTGATAATACATACAGTACATCCAGAGTCAGCGCATTTACCACTGACTTCTATCCTGAGACTTTGCAAATATCATCAGCTCAAAGC
Organism: Aquarana catesbeiana; assembly: GCF_042186555.1. NCBI lineage: Eukaryota > Metazoa > Chordata > Amphibia > Anura > Ranidae > Aquarana > Aquarana catesbeiana. The sequence continues at coordinate 433,579,905 of NC_133325.1, read as the reverse complement.
AATATTTCTGCAGGGCGATCGTCACGTAACAAAGTTTCTGGCATGAAATTCTCTTGTGCCACATCACCTTGCAGGTATGTAGAATACTCACAAAGGATTACATTTGAAGTATAGGATAAATTAAGTGCATAAATTAACCAATATGAAGAGTATTTTGGTAGCAGAATTAAAAGTGAGAATTACATGTAAACGAAACCACACTGCTGTGATTAATTACAAAACCACAGTAAATCCCCTTAGCATGAATACAAATACACTTCTATAAATCCCAGAGCTATAGCTCTGCAAGTGTCCTAGACTGGTGCACATCAAGCACAGTAATTATCACTGCTGAAACCCTGTAGGGGAACACCTCACACATGCTGTGAATGTTTCCCATTTCATTTAGTGGACTGAGCATCTGAAAAGTACCTTAGTATCCTCATGTGAGATGAGCTTCTTTTTTATGTGTATATACACACACACACACACACACACAAAATGAGAGAGAGAGAAAAGAGTCAGAGAGAGAGAAAAAGAAAGAAAGAAAGAAAGAAAGAAAGAAAGAAAGAAAGAAAGAAAGAAAGAAAGAAAGAAAGAAAGAAAGAAAGAAAGAAAGAAAGAAAGAAAGAAAGAAAGAAAGAAGAGAGAGAGAGAGATATTTCAGATTTCAGATTTTCCAACTTGCAATTTGCCTAAACATTTAAGAGACAGCAGAAAAGCATTTAAGAAATATTTTTTGGATTGTACCTGTTTAAAAAGTAGTCCACAAAACTTCTATAGAACACTTGTGACAAGTGTTTGAGGCAGGCAGACATTAGCAGCACTCCCAAACGTTCAGCCACAAAAAGTTAGGTTGGCCGTAAATGGATCAAAATTGGGATGGTTCAGGAGGGACCAGCCAAATTTCAATCCAAGTGTGGCTGCTTGTGCTCAACAGAAGTTATCTGGTGACTTCTCTCTATTGGGCTTGTTGGAAGATTTTTCTGAATCAGCAGCTGCAGCCCCTAATTAGTGTATTCTGACAGCATACACTCCCCACTGTCAGAATACAATGTTTCAGCGCGGTAAAGATTCCTCTATCCACCTCAATTGTGTAGATGGAGGCATCCGTTCATTATTTTTTTAATTTTATTTTTTCAATCAATCTATGGCCAACCTTAGGTTCTCCCATTTTTGGTTTGAAAATGGTGAACAGGTTGTAAATAAAATGCTTTAACTGCCACACAAACTGGGGAAAGAGAACTTATTTAGGTAGTCCTGAGAGAACTTAAAAGAGATCTGCTAAACTGTGTGCTGGCGCAGGAAGGATGGAGGCAAGAAACAAAGGAAGGCCTCCAATCCCCAGTTGGTTGTTTGACACTGGCAGGTTTTATCTTAGGAGGGGGGTGCTAATGTGGAGAGTATCAGCTTCTAAACCCAGCTTAAGGCTTCATAAAGTGGCACAGTGTGGTTAGCTTGGAGACTTTATTCAGACTGGCCCTCCAGGATCTCTCATAGAAGTGGAGTGCCCAGTGTCACGCTTTGCATATGACGGAAGCCCTGAATATATACATGAACAATGCTCCTCCTGGCTTTCTGAATAAATAGGCAGAGAAGGCTCCCTAAGGCTCCATTCACACTAGCGCGTTTTTTGATGCATTTTGCATTTTGCAGAAATGCATGGGAATTTTTTAACATGGGTTCCTATGGAACATGTTCACATCAATGCTTTTTTGTATCTCTGCGTTTTTGGAAAGGGTCGGGGACTTTTTTTCATGCAAAAAGCAGCGTTTTGCATGTAATGGATTTCAATGGACAAGCATCAAAAACGCAAGTGCACCGTTTTTGCAGCGTTTTTGCAGCGTTTTTGGTGCGTTTTTGGTGCGTTTTTGCCGTTTTTTTTTTTTTTTTGTAATTTTTTTTTAAGACTGTAAAAAAAAATGAAAAAAAAAAAAAAAAAAAAAACGCAAAACGCAAATCGCGGCAAAAACGCAGCAAAAACGCCGCAAAAACGCTACAAAAACGCTGCTCAAAAAAATGCCAAGCATGAAAAAAAAACCTCCAAAAACGCTCAAAAGCAACATGCATAGGTGTGAATCGAGCCTAAGGCTCGATTCACACCTATGCATGTTGCTTTTGAGCGTTTTTGGAGGTTTTTTTTTCATGCTTGGCACGTTTTTGAGCAGCGTTTTTGTAGCGTTTTTGCGGCATTTTTGTCGCGTTTTTGCCGCGATTTGCGTTTTGCGTTTTTTTTTTTTTTTTTCATTTTTTTTTACAGTCTTAAAAAAAAATTACAAAAAAAAAATAAATAAAAAAAACGGCAAAAACGCACCAAAAACGCACCAAAAACGCACCAAAAACGCTGCAAAAACGCTGCAAAAACGGTGCACTTGCGTTTTTGATGCTTGTCCATTGAAATCCATTACATGCAAAACGCTGCTTTTTGCATGAAAAAAAGTCCCCGACCCTTTCCAAAAACGCAGAGATACAAAAAAGCATTGATGTGAACATGTTCCATAGGAACCCATGTTAAAAAATTCCCATGCGGGGGCAGGAGGCGGAGCCTAGCGGAGCAGACATGCATTGTTAGAGCTCCACACCGCTGAGGAGAGAAGAGAAGGACAAAGCGGAGCCTGCAGACTCAAAAGGTATCCATTTGAACCTTTTTGCCCCTGGGAACAAACTGTGAAAGTTTGGGCAGGAAAAATGGTACTGGGAGGAAACCGTGGCAGAAATAAAAATCACCTCACAAAGAGCTCACAGGCACTCACTGCAGCTGAAGCAGCTCCAGTCACCTCACAAGATACAGCATCAGGGCGCTCTCACAGACAGAAAATGTCACAGCAAGACTCTTCATTTGAGTCAGATACAGAACAAATCCTCTCACAAACTTCTCCACAAGCTCCTCAGTATCCCCAGTAATATTATTACAATTTGAAAAGATGCTTCATAAGGCTTTAAAACAAACCTCAGACCAAATAACAAAAAGCCTAACCAAAGAAATAAGAGAGCTGGGAAACCGCACCGCAGCCTTAGAAATAAAAATGGATGAAATTGAAATTACAACCCAAGAAAATATAACAGAATTGGAACAATTAAAAAAAGAGAATTTAATACTTCAAACTAAGCTCGAAGATTACGAAAATAGAGCCAGACGTTCAAACTTGCGCATAAGGGGAATACCTGAAACTGTGACAGACCTGCAATCTACTATTACTGCTCTATTACAAGAACTAAAGCCAGATATCCCTATTGAACGTTTAGAACTGGACAGAGTACACAGAGCCCTCACAGCCAAAAAGAAAGATGGACCCCCACGTGATATAATCACAAAATTTCATTATTACAGAACGAAAGAACAAATACTAATTGCTGCAAGAGAAAAAAAGGAACTTAATTTTCATGGACACAATTATCAAATTTTTGCTGACCTATCCCAACTTACTATTACTAAAAGACGATCCATGAAACCCCAGCTAATGGAACTGCAACGCCACAACATTATGTATCAATGGGGCTTCCCCTTTTCAGTCAGATTTAACTACCAAGGTACAATTTACAGAAGCAGATCAGCAGATGAACTACAACAAACCCTTTTAAAATTAAATCTGACAGAACCCACAAGCAGCAACACTTCCACACGCAGAAGAATGGCATCATCTTCACCTTCAGGCAGCACCCAGAAAATTTCAGAACAAAATGGGAATCATCATTCTCACAAAAGAGGCCGTTATGCCACATCATCCATGGACCAAGAAGATTCAATGGACTGACATCCTAATTCCTGATATCTCTTCATTTATTATACTAAGAGATGGTTCTCTATAAAAAACCTGTATTTATAACTGAATGTAACTGCATTCTGATAGTCACACACTGTGTGGGATCATGTTACATTCCAGTTATATTTCTTATTACTTCTGATTCATATAGCCTTAGAATATATAAGTGAAATAAGGAAATTCTTGTTCAGTTATATATTATCAGGTAATAATAATAGATTTATTACTTTTTAGGACAAATATGTTCAATAATCCAGAAGTAATGGAAGCTTTTTCTTTCTTTTCTTAAAACAAATATATTATTACCTAACTAGTTCCTAGAATTATGTTTTTGTTTATTCTAATCTGAAGCAATACAACCTCAATTTTATGAGTTAACATATCTAAACAGTTACATATGAATAAAATATGAAATTGTTTACTCTAAAAGGGTTAAAATCCCAAAATAATTCAAACTATCTTCATCAATACCAAAGTTATTAACAGTACCTTTCTAACTGAATTATTTAGCCTAGGGCAAGACTAACCATATACAACCACCCTGGAATAAATAATTTCAACAAAAACTATATTCTGCACTCCAATTAATGAAACATCATTTTGATGTCTTTTGACATAGCACTTCTCTCCTGTAAGCGGAAGATCCGTGTACCCCCATTAGCCCTCCTCATTCTCCCAACCATATTATGTGGGAGTGTGACGAAGGCACTTATTTCCCTGAGAGAGATATTTATTCTCTTTCACGGGTAAATTGTGATTACTTGCAAAAAATAATTTATACAATGTATCATCTAATCTCATATGTTTTTTGTTTACTCTTTACTCCAGAATTCCCTGGTTTCTTTTCTATCTATTCATCTCTTCAGTCCACACAGGTTGATCTGCGCAGTCAGCTCTGCATAACAAAAAGTAAGTCAAAACTATTTGATCTATTGCCATGGCACCACTGAATATACTTTCCCTGAATGTTCAGGGAATAAATGTCCCTCAAAAAAGGACCAAAGCCTTCCGTACTTTCCATAACAAGAAGGCTCACATAGTATGCCTCCAAGAAACACACTTCACCAAAGATTCTACTCCAAAATATATTTCTCCTTTTTATCAACAAATTTACACGGCTTCTGCCTGTACCAAGCAAAGGGGAACTCTAATTGGATTTCACCGATCCACACCATTCACCTTATCATCAGAAATTAAAGACCCAGAAGGTAGATACCTGATACTCATGGGTTATATAATGGATACAGCAATCACAGTGATTTCCTACTACGCTCCTAACAAACAACCTACACCATTCCTCTCACATATATTACAAGTGATTAATACACACAAAATAGGAACAGTGATAATGTGTGGGGATTCGAACCAGGTCCTCCTCCCATTTCTAGATAAATCACCTTTTACACCATCCAAAATAACCTCTAGATTACCTTTTTCTCAACTTCTTTCCAAATACAATCTGGTAGATTCATGGAGAGAAAGTAACCCAATGAAAAAGAAATTCACTTATTTCTCGCACCCTCATCAAACCTTCACCAGAATAGATCATATTTTTCTAACAATAGGAATGATACCAGAAATTATTGCATCAGATATAATTCCAATTCCGTGGTCTGACCATAATGCAGTATACACTACTATAGCCTCAGCCATACCAAAAGCGCATGACCCAACGTGGTACTTACCGGACATAATGCTCAAACACCCACTACATCAGATGGCCATTGAACAAGCTTTAAAGGAATACATATCAATTAATAATACAACAGACATCTCCCCAATAACACTGTGGGAAGCTCATAAGCCTGTCTTGCGTGGTACAATACAAAGACAAATGGCACTATTTAAACGGGAACGCAAAAATCTAGCAAAAAAACTAGAACTCAATTTTAATGCAGCCTACATATCATTTCAAGATAATCCATCTCAGAGTACAAAATCTCATCTGGAAAAATCTAGATTGGAATATGATCTATTTCTCACTGAGTCAGTTGATAAATCCCTCAAACGCTCCAAACACAATTTCTACATGAATACAAACAAACCAGGTACATATTTGGCTCGAGCATTAAATTCAACTAACAAATCTTTCAAACCAATACGTTTGAAATTATCAAAAAATGTTTACACTTGTAATCCAGTTAAAATAGTCCATAAATTTCACTCACATCTCGCAACTTTATACAAGACAAACAATGAATTTAATCCTACAGAAGCTGAATCCTTCTTCTCAAAAATAACCTTACCTGAGTTATCTCAGAATCAAAAAAGCAGTTTGGATGAGCCTATAACTATAGATGAGGTTGCTAACGCCATAAAAGACCTAAAACTTAACAAAAGACCAGGCCCAGACGGCTACTCGGCTTTATACTATAAAACATTCTCAGAAATACTCTCTCCCATTCTCACTAAAACTTTTAACAAACTTCTAGATGGACATTCTTTTCGGCAAGAAACACTAATGGCAATTGTTTGTATGATCCCAAAACCCCTTTCTGATGATACTTCCTGTGTGAATTATCGGCCTATCTCTCTGTTAAACCTCGATAATAAATTATTAGCAAAAATAATAGCAAAACGCCTCAATAGCATTATAGGAAAATTAATACATAGAGATCAAGTAGGCTTCATGCCAAATAGACAGGCAGGCGATAATATACGCAGGGCAGTGTTATTGGCATATATTGCTAAAAAACGGAAAATCCCTTTATGTTTTCTATCTCTCGATATTAAGAGGGCATTTGACACAGTATCCTGGCAATATATGCAATATTCATTACAAAAATGGGGTTTTGGACCCCACTTTTTAACATGGATCAAAGCATTATATAATAAACCCAAAGCCTATATAAAATATGCTGGATACAAATCTGAAGCCTTTAATATCGAAAGAGGTACCCGACAGGGTTGCCCATTATCTCCCTTATTATTTGCCCTTATACTTGAACCCATGGCCCAATACATCAGAACAAACCAAACTATAACTGGCATTGAAGTAGGAGGTATTACACACAAATTATGTATATTTGCAGACGATATATTACTTTTTCTATCATCACCACAGGTCTCTGGTCCTAACTTAATACCAGCTCTTGATGGATTTGCAGCCCTATCCGGCCTTATGATTAATCCTAAGAAATGCCTAGTGCTTAATATTTCACTCACAAACATGGAATTGATCCCGGCTAGGGCTGCACTCCCATTCACATGGGCAGAAAAATCAATCCCATATCTTGGAATTCATTTAACAGCATCTCATTCTGACTTATTCTCAACCAATTATCCTCCTGTATTAAGACAGATCACAAATCTAATAAAACAATGGTCGCAACTTCCGTTATCCTGGATGGGGAAGATTAATGCAATCAAAATGACTATTCTACCCAAATTGCTTTATCTATTCAGAGTCCTCCCTATTCCAATTCCTTCCTATTTTTTGAGAATAGTACAAAAAAGAGCAACTTCGTTTATATGGGGCTCTTCTAAACCACGTATACCTATACACACACTACATCTTCCCAAAAATAAAGGAGGCCTGGGATACCCTAATTTTACTAACTACTACAGAGCAGCACATTTGGCCAGTCTGTCCAAATACCATGCAAAACAGGAAATCCCATTATGGGTATTTATAGAGGCTTCAGAAAATGACCCTCTATTAATATCAAATTTTTTATGGCTTGATCCTAAAGACCGCTTTAAAATTCATAATCCCATAACTAAACACTTCTTATCTCTCTGGGATAAACTAAAAACCAAATATCAGTTACAATCTCCACACAATCCTCTCCTTTCTTTTATCAGAAATCCGGCCTTTTATCCAGCATGGATCTACCCAAATTCTTTTAAAGCTTGGACAACATCAGGCATTCAGACACTAAATGACTTCATAGCATCTAAATCATTCCTTTCATTCCCATCGCTTAGAGAAAAATATGATCTACCAAACTCTGAGATATTTAGATATCTCCAAATCAAAAATTTCTATACACCATTCCTAAAGGGGGATACACCATTATCCCAATTATCCATTTTTGAATCAATCTGCACAAAAGATCCATTTGCTAAAGGTACAATTTCATCACTTTATAATCAATTATATGGAGTAGCAAATCTTAATAGACCCTCTTACGTTCAGAGGTGGGAGGAGGACCTGGGACGAACTTTAGAAGACACGGACTGGTCTAACATATGGCTTACATCTAAGTCATCTTCACCCAACATATTAGCACTAGAGACAAATTATAAAGTCCTAACTCGCTGGTACCTTGTACCCGCTAGAGTGGCAAAATATTCACCTAATACCTCAGCTCTTTGTTTTCGAGGATGCCCAGAAATAGGCACATATTTACACATATGGTGGACGTGCCCAGTAATCCAAACCTTCTGGAAGGAAGTCTTCGTGATTGCATCTAAAATATTTAAAAAATAATACAACCAGATCCATATTTAACTTTACTTAATCTAAAACCGGAATGGTTAACACTCTCTCAATTCAAACTAATGATCCAACTAATAACGGCTGCAAAACAAACAGTGGCCAAGGCATGGAAATCTCCTACATTGGTACTAGCAGAAACAATTCACAGAATGAATAATACAATGTCCCATGCTAAGATGGTAGCCATCGATCAAAATCAAATTCCAAAATTTGAAAAACTTTGGCATCCTTGGATAAAACAACAGTTCCTGTCAAACTTCAATGACTCTGTCCTGTTGCCATGGTAACAGATTAAATGACTTACAGAGACACCCATTCTAAGGCTTCAAAGAGAACTAAAAAGAATAATAAACTGACGAGCGGGACAACCTTGTGGACCATACCTCTACCTTTCAACCCTTTTTCTTCTTTCTCTTTCCTTTTCTCCACCTTACGATTAAAGCTCATTATCAGAATTTATTTGACCTATATACACTCTACTTGTAAACAATATGTATAGTAGGTATAAATCATTTAAATACCTACAAAAGTAACTAAGGAAATTATATATATCTTTAATTTAGGTTTACGTGAACCCAATGTTTAATATTTGAAATTTCATGATATTTACCTATATAAACCCTACTGTAAAACAATGAGCTTACTTTATAGATCCTTGTAAACTTACTTTATGTATCTTTATAACATTGTATACTCAATAAACTTCTTTTGACAAGGAAAAAAAAAAAAAAAAAAAATTCCCATGCATTTCTGCAAAATGCAAAATGCATCAAAAAACGCGTTAGTGTGAATGGAGCCTAAGACTGCTATAAGGAAAGGTGACCTTCTATCAGCAGCCCCTGGCCCAGGTTCTGCCCCCTGCCTGACTGCTCAGAGAGTGGTGGTGGGCTTCACCTACTTGTCCTTGATCTTTGATCATGATGCAAGTATCTAGGTCATTCAGGAAAGACACTGACTGGGGTTGATTTACTAAAGGCAATCCACTTTGCACTACAAGTGCACTTGGAAGTGCACTTAAAAATGCAGTCGCTTTTGATCTGAGGGGAAGATTTGAAATGAGGGGAAGCTCAGCTGATTTTATCATCCAATCATGTACAAGCAAAAATGCTGTTTTTATTTTCCTTGCATGTTCTCCTCAGATCTACAGCGACTGCACTTCCATGTGCACTCCCAAGTGCACTTGCCGTGCACTTGTAGTGCAAAGTGGATTTGCCTTTAATATATAAACCCCACTGTCTTCAGTTTCCAGTTGACTGGAGAAAAATATATAAAAGCTTTAGCTGCATCACAATACCAGCCAAAGAGAAATTGCAAGGAATTTAAAAAATGGAGGCCTGTGCCAAGCATTACTAAGCCACCCAAAAGGCAGCAACATGGCCAACTGCAATATAAGCGGTTAGGGCAAAAAACATAGACACTACACACAATAACTGCCTCTAGCTTTGTCATTACCAAACCAATAATATGGCAGGAAGGTAAAGATAAGTAACAGCGGGGGCGTGGCCAAGATGGCTCTGTGTTCGGCTGCTTTTCAGAGAACTCCGCTTTTCTTTATCCATTATCCGGATCCAGGGAGGATAAAAAAAGCCGAAATTCACCCCTGCAGCCCAGGAGGGTGACTATGCTTACTGGCTGCTGAGGGGGGTGAGTGATTCCGGATCCGAGGCCTCAATTGGCGTTCCGCCCGGCCATTTCCCGGCCTACCTCTTGCAGCTAGGCCGCAGCCGCGGCCTTTCCTGGTGGGCTCCGGAGCAGGACAGAGGCTTCTCGTGCGCTCTGTTCTGGGGAACGGAGCTCCCTGAGCAGCCCAGGCCATGGATAGAGGCAGAAAGACGCGGCCTTAGAAGGATCTAGGCCAAAACTGGGATGAATCCCCCCACAAGCTACTAGGCCGCAGCCGCGGCCTTTCCTGATGGCCCAGAGGCTCCGGACCAGCCTGGAGACACTGAGTTACCCTTACCCGGAAGTGGGTACTCTGTGCAGCTCAGAGGACACTGGCTGAGGATCAGGAGACGGATCGGAGCACCCCTAGCTCAGATCTCAGATGTGGGACCGACCATCTTTGAAAGGCCCTGGACGCCTGAAGTGGACAGCTACTGCTCTTCATAACTTGCAGGTGAGGGGGAAGACTGCCTGGGGGCCATATTCTGCATAGGACATTTTCCCAGACAACCCCTGGCCCCTCTGACAAGCTCCCCAAGTTGTCGATGGTCTATAGCCAAGAGGGGGGCCCCAGACATCTGAATGAGGCGCAGGAACTCCAGTGCAAAGTATAGCAAAGGGGGCAAAAGATTGACTTTTCCACCACAGTCAGATTCCACTCAAATGCTCACCGACCCCTCTGTGGAGTTCTGCATCACTCGCAGTGCCCACAGAGCCTCACAGACGAGCCCCATGGACTCAGATGAGTCCCGACCCCCCCTGGCTGTCGGACGTCATGGCGGCTATTGCCACTTGCCAATCTACGCTAACAACAAAAATTGAGGCTGTTCAGTTGGATATGGGCCTAATCCGCCAAGACATAGACAAACTCAGGTCAAGAGTCACTGAGATGGAGCAAAGATTGAGTAACAATGAAGACACCACGGCAGAACACGGAGCAGCACTCCGCACCCTTCAAACCAAAGTAAAGGCCTTGGAATACAGAGCCGAAGATGCCAATAATAGAAACCGGCGCAATAACCTCCGTATTGTCGGCCTACCTGAGGGAGGAAACAACCCTACCTCCTTCATAGAGGGTTTGTTACAGGACCTCCTACCTGAGGCCCGTTGGTCACCTTACTACACGGTGGAAAGGGCACACCATGTTCCGCCTAAACCGTAGCCTCCTGGATCCCCCCCCGCACTTTCATTCTCCGTCTCCTTAACTTCAGCGATAGAGATGAAGTCCTCCATGCCTCTAGAAATGTTGGGGACCTCCGATACCAAAATGCTAAGTTGATGACTTTCCCTGACTATTCAGTGGAGACTCAGAAGCTCAGAAAATCCTTCGACCAAGTCAAAGCGGCATTGAGAACACGCAATATCCACTACAGCGTACTCTTCCCTGTCTGTCTACGAGTCCAGGATGGTGAGACAACCCGATTCTTCAGCACACCTAGAGAGGCTTCTATCTGGCTGGACTCGCTACCACAGATCCGCTGATCGACTAAACGGTATGTGCCACATGACACCCTTCAATTTTTGCTCAAATTAATCTGGGCCCAGGCCTGGGCTGCCATACAAAATACCCCATGGATGAACTATCTTTGTTGCACCTCTTGTGCCCCGTTTACATCCATGGTGTGTGCAGATTCGATAGCGGTGGTTATCCGCCCCTGCCAGTGATATTTAAGTTAGCGCCCCTGACCATGGACATGGTCAGGAGACTGTTGTGATATGCTGTTCCTCTATACTTGTTTGCTCCCCTCCTGGAGCATTAGAGATCATACTATGTATGCCTACCTACTGCTGGATCGATCTTACTGTGGGGACACACTACGGTTTTCCTTTTTCCTTTTGACTCTTAGTCCCTCACAGCTTGCTTTTTTAACTCAGCGGTAATCTCACACTTGGAAAGCTGCTTGAACTGCTGCTTGCCCCCCCAAGAAGTTTAGCCTCGCCTCTTCCACAGACCCCCTGTTGCAGCCGGCGAGCTGAACCAGTTTTGGTTGAATACCCGCCTCAGTTTAGGGGGGTTGGGTGGGGTGGGGGGTGTTGAAAGTTCCCCTAATGGGGCCAGTTTATTTTACTTTGGTTATTGGGTCCTTATAAATGTTTTTAGTTTGGTTTTTGTTTTTGTTCTATAAATGTACTAAAATAATTGATTTATCAGCATTGCATTGTTTCAGATGTGTCCGTTTTGGGTCCGGGGGTCCAGTTCAGGAGCCGAGACCTATATTGATCCTGATATTTTTGTCACCCCTAGAGCCCATGTCCACCCTTAACATTCTTTCATGGAATACTAGGGGGTTAAACTCCCCGGTCAAATGCTCCCTGGTGTTCCAATTCATTAAAGCTTATAACCCACATATATGTGTGCTCCAAGAAACTCACCTCATAGGGAGCAGGGTACTTGCCCTTAAAAAACCATGGGTGGGCTCCCACTACCACTCCACGCATTCCAGTTTTTCTAGAGGTGTTAGTATTCTGGTATTGAAGTCTCTTCCTTTCCGGCTCTTGGATTTGGCCCTGGACCCGGACGGTAGGTATGTTATCATTCACGCTAAGATCCACTCTCTGACATGGACCAGTGTGGGCTTATATTTACCCCCTCCAGCATCCTTTCTGGTGCTAATCAAATTACCAGCAAGATGGCTGAGTTTGTCTCTGACAACACTATCATCCTGGGCGATTTCAATTTAGGCCATGACCCGGATCTCGACAGACTGACGACTGCGGGACATCATTGTCCTGGGTTGGCTGAATGGGTGGATACCTACGGCCTGACAGATGTTTGGAGGTGGAGACCCCCAGGCCCAGGAGTTTACATGTCACTCAGCCTCCCATAGAACATTCTCCCGCATTGACCTGGCCTTTGCTGGGAGCCCGGTCCTGCCAAGGGTCACGGACATACAAATATTGCCTAGGGGTATTTCAGACCATGCACCTTTGTTCTTGTCATTAGACCTCTCCCTAGGCTCAGTTGACAGGTTATGGAGGCTATCTAGATTTTGGATATCAGACACTGCTGTAGATGCTCAATTCAAAACTGAATTGATTGGCTACTGGGCGGTCAATGGTGGTTCGGCGGAGCCCACAGTTGTGTGGGATGCTTTCAAGGCCACGACGAGGGGACACTACCAGACCATCATTGCCAGAGTTCGCAGGGAACGCAGGGCGGACTTGGTAAAGGCTGAGAGGGAGGCGATTAGCGCTGAGATTCTTTTTGTTCGCACTCAAGATCTCCTACACTACTACATTTACAGCTTATGACTAAGGAGGTGGTTCGCCTCTATACCTCTCTTACCCAGAAGAAAATGTTAGCACAGTCCCAACGGATCTTTGAGCAAGGGGAGAGATCAGGGAGGCTGTTGCAATGCAGACAGGAAAAACTCCGGGACCCGATGGCATCCCAGTGGAGTTTTACAAGCAGTATGCTACAGAACTAGTTGATAAACTTCATGGTCTCTTCTCTGCTTCGACGCGTCTCGAGAAACTTCCTGACACAATGAGTGAAGCGATTATAGTTGTGATCCCCAAGCCGGGAAAAGACCCCACATTATGCTCCTCATACCACCCCATATCCCTGCTAAATGTGGACACAAAAATATTGGCGAAGGTTTTGGCTAATAGGCTTAATTTGGTCATTACTGCCCTTGTCCACAGGGACCAAATGGGCTTCATGCCCGGAAGAGGCACGGATATAAATATCAGATGCCTTCTTACCCACAAAGATAGAGCAGACGAGATGACAATGGGAATGGTGGCTTCACTCGACGCGGAGAAGGCTTTTGATTCCATCGAGTGGGGTTACTTATGAAAAGTGCTCTCGTGATTCGGGTTTGGTCCGGGCTTCACGAACTGGCTTTGCATGTTATATCATGGTCCTTCAGCTAGAATCCGTACCAACGGCTGCCTATCGGGGAAGTTTCAATTAACTCGGGGCACAAGGCAGGGTTGTCCCCTCTCTCCGAACGTATTTGCTCTAGCGATGGAGCCCCTGGCTATATTGCTGAGAGCGGATCCTGGTGTAAGGGGACTTCAGGATGGCCCAATTGAGGAAAAGCTGTCGCTGTATGCGGATGATGCTCTGCTTTATTTAGCGGATGCATCATCCTCTTTGCAGACTGCGCTGGAACTAATCAATCGATTTGTGATTCGTATTAATTGGGACAAATCGGTTCTTTTCCCGCTCCATACCTCGACCCCTAGAGTGCCACATCTGCAGCTCAAATGGGTAGATGATTTCAAATACCTGGGGATTAAAATTAGTTGTAAAGTCCAGGAATATATGGAAAACAATTTGCGACCACTCATGACACATCTAGCGGCTAGGTGTGCTGCATGGTGTTCCCTCTCGTTGACCCCTGTGGGCAGAGTTAATTTGTTAAAAATGATTTATCTTCCCAAATACTTATACTTCTTCCATAATACCCCCACACACATTCCCAGGACTTTTTTTCCGGAGGTTGGAGAGTCTGCTGATATCCTTTGTCTGGGCTGGGAGGCCCCCCAGGGTGGCCAAACAGATATTATATCTCCCACTTTCGGGGGGGGATTGGCGCTCCCGAACTTTCAACTTTACTATTGGGCGGCCATCCTGGTCAGAATCCAGTGGTCACTCTAGGAGCAGCCATCCTGGCCTCCTTTGCAGCCCTGAGTAACCTGCCATTTCATGGTCTTAGGGCCAGCTCGTCTATGACAATCCTGATGCGAACCACAGTGAGGGTTTGGCAAGAGGCTAGGAAGATTTACGGGAAACCCAATCACATTTCACCACACATGCCCCTATGGGGTAATCCTATGCTCTCTCACCGCTATAGTATTTCAGACCCTTCTCTGTGGGCAGAAAAAGGGAATAATTACCGTGAAGCACATAGTTCAGGATGGTAGGATTATGACTTTGCAGGTCCTGAGGCAAACATATGCACTTCCGTCCTCTTTTCAGTTCAGATACTGGCAGTTGAAGCACGCCTTTGAGGCCCAGTTCCCTGCCCCCCTCACTTTGGAGTCGGACTCCATTGAGCGTGTCTTGATCTCCAATGTGATGGGAAAGCCTCTCTCAACATTATATTTATATCTCACAGTTGAATATGACACCAAACTAACCAAAACCTGGGACAAAAGGAGGATGGATATTCCATCTCTTGACAAAGAGGAGTGGAAGGAGTGTTTAATTTCATACATTCCTTCCATGACTGCTGCAAAAGATAGGTTCCTACAATTTAAGTTCCTACACAGGGCGTACTTCACCTCACAGAGATTGGCGCGCATTTACCATCAAAGAGACCCTAAATGTCAGAGATGCAGGCAGGAAGTGGGTACCTTCTGGCACATGGTCTGGTCCTATCCCAAACTCCGACCTTTTTGGACGGCAGTGGCCTCTACACTTAGCAATGTTACAGGATTAAATATACAGGTTGATCCTCAAATACTACTACTCAGTCATTTGGAAGATGTTGAGGGAGACAGATTTTGTACATTGTGTCTTACCTTCTCATTATATTATGCTAGACGTAAAATTTTACTGAGATGGAAACTAGAGGAGCCTCCTACTCTGGCCTTCCTCTGTATAGAACGACCTATGAAAGTAGACAATACTCAGGGAAATTTGATAAAATTTGGTCCTCTTGGATAGATGCCTCTGATGGCCCTGAACCCCCTTCCCCCTAACTGTGACTTGAATCCCATTAGCGGATATTCTCTATCTCATCCCTTCTCCCTCCTACCTCATTCCTCCCCCCTCCTCTCATTCCTACGTCCCCCCCTTCTTCCTTTACTTATCCTGATTACTCCTTGCTTTGCTGCATCTCTCCTCCCCCCCCCCTCACCCTGGCCCACTTGAATATTGGATATCTACACAATGTTTGTGAGGTTTTTCTAATGCTATAGTGCACTAATGTATATTGATAAGTAATACTTATGACACCTGCACTGCTGGAATATTTGCTACATTACAACTACCGGTCGAAGGTGGTTTTCCCTGTCTATATTCTTATTTCACTGAATGTACTATATTATTTTGTATTGTAATGCTGATTTGTCTAATAAAAATTTTCTGTTAAAAAAAAAAAAAGATAAGTAACGGCAGCTGCAATACAAGACACAGTGCTTAGCTGATGCGCAAGTTTCATATAAAGGCCCAGGTGCACTAAAAAAGGAAAGATTTTTTGGCACAGCAAGAATATGGTGTTAAGGCTTATTCTAATGCTGTGTACACACGAGCGTACTTTCCAGCAGACTTGGTCCGGCGGAGCGGACTCCGTCGGACAATTGGATCGTGTGTGGGCTCCAGCTGACTTTTTTTCCCAAATGTCCGATGGACCTAGAAATAAAACATGTTTCAAATCTTTCCAATGGACTCAAGTCCAGTCGAAAAATCTGCTCATCTCTATGTTAGTCCGACGGACTAAAACCGATGCTAGGACAGCTATTGGCTACTGGCTATCAACTTCCTTATTTTAGTTCGGCCGTACGTCATCACGTACGAATCCGTCACACTTTGGTGTGATCGTGTGTAGGCAAGTCAGTTCGTTAGGAAAGTCCATCGGAAGTCCACCGAAAGTCTATCGGATAGACCGTTGGACCAGTCCGGTCGAAAAGTCCGCTCCTGTGTACGCAGCATAAGTAGGAGCAGACAGAGACAGATGGAGCATGGCCAACACTATCTGCAGAATTCTCAGAAAACTGACCTGACATGAAGCAGAGTTGTAGGACTGTCATGGCAAAAAGATCAATAGGAACTTGGAAAATATGCACCGAATGGAGAAACTTCCAAGATTTTAAGTACCCAGCATGAATTTACCAATGCTCATTGGCTCACTGGAGAGATCTCCAATGTTTTTATTATCCAGCATAAATCTACCATCAGCTGTAGATAGTAGAAAAAAACTTGTTCAAACACACAAAGAACAGCAGAGCTGTTGATGCTCGTCCACACCTATTCCAATCACAGAGTGACTTACATTCATTGCAAAGAATGCAAGGCCTTTCATGAATGGTTGAATGAGCAACCCTCAGTGATCAATGTACTGAGTTTACTGCAACTGGAACTACAAGCCTCTGCCCCAGATGTCTAGCACTAACAGGAGACTGCTGCCTAAGAAAAAGTAGGATATGTAAAAAATTCGGCAACAGCTAGAGTTGAGACACATATTATTAGAGATAACTAATTTTTACAGTGCACAGGTTCTGAAATTATTATTATTATTATTAAGCTTTAACCACTTGCCGACCGGGCCATAGTCGAAAGACGGCTGCAGCGCGGTCGGCTAGTTCTGGGTGGACGTCCGTGGGACGTCCTCCCAGAATACTGCTCTCGCGCGCCCCCTGGGGCGCGCACCCGAGAACTTCCGTGACCGCCGGGTCCAGAGGACCCGGCGCATCACGGATCACGGTAAACGGCCGCTGATCGCGGCCGTTTACCATGTGATCGCTCCGTCAAATGACGGAGCGATCACATGTCAACAGACCGGCGTCATGTCATGACGCCGGTTCCTCCCTCCCCTCTCTGTACCGATCTGTACAGTGCGAGGGGAGAGGGGGAGGGATCGGATGGCAGCACCGCTGTGGGCTGCATGTGTAGTGCCCACAGCGGGCTCAGTGACAATTGCAGTCACATCCATCCATCCCTCCATGCTCAGCCATCCCTGCAATACTCTGCATAATACCCCGCAATACTCTGCGTAATACCCCGCAATACTCTGCGTAATACCCCGCAATACTCTGCGAATACCCCACAATACTCTGCATAATACCCCGCAATACTCTGCATAAATACCCCGCAATACTCTGCATTATACCCCGCAATACTCTGCATTATACCCCGCAATACTCTGCATAAATACCCCGCAATACTCTGCATAATACCCCGCAATACTCTGCATAATACCCCGCAATACTCTGCATAATACCCCGCAATACTCTGCATAA
Source organism: Aquarana catesbeiana (assembly GCF_042186555.1). Classification (NCBI taxonomy): domain Eukaryota; kingdom Metazoa; phylum Chordata; class Amphibia; order Anura; family Ranidae; genus Aquarana; species Aquarana catesbeiana. The sequence goes on along the minus strand of NC_133325.1, from coordinate 433,562,148 downwards.
ATACCCCGCAATACTCTGCATTATACCCCGCAATACTCTGCATTATACCCCACAATACTCTGCAATATACCCAGCAATACTCTGCAATATGCCCAGCAATACTCTGCAATATACCCAGCAATATACCCTGCACTACTCCGCAATACTCTGTAATACCCCGCAATTTTTAACCAGTTCCCGCCCACAGTCATATGACGTCCTTGACTTTGTGCGGGGATATCTGAATGATGGGTGCAGCTACAGGCATCATTCAGATATCAGCTTTTTCAGCCGGCGATTCCCTACACCATAAGAATGATCATAGTGGCTGTTACACTGCTTGATCGTTCTTACGGGAGGCGAGAGGGGACGCCCCCCCCCTTCCCGCCACCCTCCGGTGCTTCTACCAACTCACCGCTACGATGGAAGCCAAGATCGTTTTTTTTTTTTTTTTATTTCAGGCTTCCCAGCCTAGAGGTGAGATGTGAGGTCTTATTGACCCCATATCTCACTGTAAAGAGGACCTGTCATGCCATATTCCTATTACAAGGATGTTTACATTCCTTGTAATAGAAATAAAAGTGATCAAAAATTTTTTTGGGGGGGGAAAAGTGTCAAACTAAAATAAATAAAGTAAAATAAACAATAAAAAAAAAAAAAATGTTTAAAGCGCCCACATTCGTGTGCTCGCATGCAGAAGCGAACACATACGTAAGTCCCGCCCACATATGAAAACAGTGTTCAAACCAAACATGTGAGGTATCACTGCGAACGTTAGAGCGAGTGCAATAATTTTGGCCCTAGACCTCCTCTGTAACTCAAAACATGTAACCAGTAAAAAATTTTAAAGCGTCACCTATGGAGATTTTTAAGTAGCGACGTTTGGCACCATTCCACAAGAGTGTGCAATTTTGAAGGGTGACATGTTAGGTATCTATTTACTCAGCGTAACTTCATCTTTCACATTATGCAAAAACATTGGGCTAACTTTACTGTTTTATTTTTTTTTAAAGCACAAAACTGTTTTTTTTTCCAAAAAAAAAGCGTTCGAAAAATTGCTGCGCAAATACCGTGCGAGATAAAAAGTTGCAACAACCGCCATTGTATTCTCTAGGGTCTTTGCTAAAAAAAATATATATAATGTTTTGGGGTTCTATGTAATTTTCTAGCAAATAAATTATTATTTTTACATGTAGGAGAGAAATATAAGAATTGGCCTGGGTGCTCCAGAATGCCTGGAGGTGCTCCGTGCATGTTGGGCCTCTGTATGTGGCCACGCTGTGTAAAAGTCTCACACATGTAGTATCGCCATACTCGGGAGTAATAGCAGAATGTGTTTTGGGGTGTAATTTGTGGTATGCATATGCGGTGTGTGAGAAATAACCTGCTAATATGACAATTTTGTGAAAAAAAAAAAGAAAAAAAAAAATCTTGATTTTGCAAAGAATTGTGGGAAAAGATGACAATTTCAAAAAAACTCACCATGCATCTTTCTAAATACCTTGGAATGTCTTCTTTCCAAATAGGGGTCATTTGGGGGGTATTTGTACTTTTCTGGCATGTTAGGGTCTCAAGAAATTAGATAGGCCGTCAGCACTTCAGGTGTGATCAATTTTCAGATATTGGCACCATAGCATTTGGACTCTCTAACATTCACAAAGACCAAATAATATACACCAAGTTGTACTTATTTTTACCAAAGATATGTAGCAGTATAAATTTTGGCCAAAATTTACAAAGAAAAATTACTAATTTGCTAAATTTTATAACAGAAACAAAGAAAAAATTCATTTTTTTACCAAATTTTCAGTCTTTTTTCTTTTATAGCGCAAAAAATAAAAAACCCAACGGTGATTAAATACCACCAAAAGAAAGCTCTATTTGTGTGAAAAAAAGGACAAAAATTTCATATGGGTACAGTATTGTATGACTGAGTAATTGTCATTCAAAATGTGAGAGCACCGAAAGCTGAAAATTGGTCTGGTTAGGAAGGGGGTTTAAGTGCCCAATGGTCAAGTGGTTAAATGTTGTCTGTCTGAAGTTCAGCTTTATCTTGTTGAACTGTTCTCTTATTTTTTTCACATTTTCTTTGATTATCTATTTTTGACAGTTCTGTCTTTAAATCATATACATTGGGTTTTTTTTGTAATCAAGTATACATATCTATGTTATGTATTGATATATGTTTTTTTTCTAGCTGGAAATCACTTGCGTTAGGCCCCATTTGCAGAATGATTGCAGCCATAGTTTCTATTTCTTTTTCCATGGTTGATTTACTGGTTCTGAACTATGCCTTCTTCAAACTCATTGCATAGATTATTCCCTAGTTTATAACCAAAGCCCTCTTATCTGCCTCTGTTCTTATAGCCTAATTCATCTAAACAGCATCTCTAACTTGATTTTTCACAAGTCTTCTTGTTTCTTCTGAGAACTAGATTCCCTAATTGCAAAATAATCAATGATTGTTTGCTGACCCCTGGGCCAGCACACAGGGAGGCATCAAAACACTTCAGTTACATAATTTCTATGCAGTAAAAAAAGCAGTATCAAAAAGGACGAGAAGAGTGGGTAGTTAGTATTCAGTTAACAATGCTAGCATTAAATTGCTCTTTTATTTGTCACTGATGAATAGTTCACCCAACTACTGGGCCCTGAAATCTCAGGTGAATTTGCAATGCATGTCTTTATGTAAATACTGCTTTTGGAGTACAATTTGTTGTCTATGTACCTTCACCACACACAAGCACATCCTGTTTGCTGAATGCAAGATACTTTGGAACATTGCATGGGGGTTATTTATGAAAGGCAAATCCACTTTGCGCTACAAGTGCAAACTACAAGTGCAAACTACTTGAAATTGCACTGTAAGTGCACTTGGAAATGCAGTCGCTGTAAATCTGAGAGGTAGATCTGAAATGAGGGGAAGCTCTGCTGATTTTATTATCCAATCATGTGCAAGCTAAAATGCTGCTTTTTATTTTCCTTGCATGTCCCCCTCGGATCTACAGCGACTGCACTTCCAAGTGCACTTTCATTGCCATTTCAAGTGTACTTTGCACTTGTAGTTTGCACTTGTAGTGCAAAGTGGATTTGCCTTTAGTAAATAACCCCCATTGCCAACACAAGCAAGAATGCATCCCTCTCTTTTATAATAAACACCAAAATAACTACTATGGGTAGTAAAGGTGCATTTGATCCCATGCTTCTGAGTCTTATGGGGTCATAGTATAAACCCCTACATGGATATAGAGGAGAAACAGAGCTTTTTGGATTTAACTCTTAAGCTTGCAGTGGCCTCTATGGTCCCCTCTCATCTGTAGTCACCACATGCATATCAATGATTTGAAGATGCTTCTCAAAGGCCTATTATAAGATATAATTTAAAGGGCACAATAGGGTTTATTTATTAAAGGCAAATAGACTGTTCGCTTTGCAAGGTGAAGTTATGCTTTGCAATGGAATTTGCAACAGAACTTAGTGAATGTAGTGAAGTTCTGCTGATTTCCGTCACGCAATCATGTGAAAGCAAACATTTTGTTTTTTTTATTTTCACGTGTTTAGCCATTCTTTGCAAAGTGAAATTTTGCCACATTCATTAAGCTCTAGAGAAAATGTCCGTGCAAAGTGAAACTTCCCCTGCAAAGTGAGCAGCCTATTTGTCTTTAGTAAATCAACCCCAATGAGACGCTAGTGTTACTTTAGATGCTGCTAACTTAACAAAGTGAGTGTTGTTAAATAAGGCAACATTGTGTTCACTTCTCTCCTTTAGTAAATCAACCCCAGTATCACAACAAAATGATCCTTGATCCATGGCCCAAAATAGTAAATGTACAACCCTGTACAAAACATCCTGGAATGTATAATGTTTTGTTAATTACCTGACTAAAGAATAACATTTAAAAAACAACCTACATTGGTAAATTTTAAATACATATTTCATAATTATATTTCCATCTGACAAGTAGAGTGCTCAGCTTCTTTTCACAAGTTTAGCAATCTTAACTACTTACATTTAAAGCTGAAGTTTAAAAGCTAGGTTCACCTTTCGGAGCATGTTACACGTTACACCCATATTTAGGGTGTAACGCATAACATGTTCCAGCAGTCACCCCCCCGTGCCCCCCCCCCCCGCATGCTCCCCTTGTGTCAGTGGATCTCCCCGCACCTGCTATCACAATTTAAAAACAGCACAGTTGTGTGGGGCTCCACCCATACATTTGTGTCATTCATTCAGAGTTCTGTGGATGGATGACCTACAATTACCATCTGCCATTGTGGCAGATGGCTTGTAGTTCTCAATGAACTGTGAGGGTGCTGATGAGCACCCTCACAGTTCATTGATCTTTCTGCTCTTCTTCAGTAAATGTCTGTCCATAGGGGAGGTATAGGCAGACAGCTATACTGAGGGTTTTCAAGAGCCTAGCATTGTTCCTGTAATCTACTGATCACGGGTTCATTACTTTCCAGGCGCCTGCAGGGAAAAATAATGAATACATTTTTTTTTCTGCAGAAATATGTGCATTTATAATTTTTTCCTAAAAGGTAAATGTATCCTTTAATTTGATTACATTTTGCCTTCCCTGGCCTCTCATTAGCATGCCAGTGATGTTTTAAAAAACCTTTCCATTTTAATTGCATATCTTTTTTTTAGACCCAGTGACATTATCGCTGGGTCTCTGTGCTTCTCTCTGCAATGTCAGATCATGGCTGATGGGAGGAGATGGCACTACTGTAGAAAGAATCACAGCACCCTACCTCTGTACTTTTCTCAAGAGTCCTCAGTCCTGACACAAGCAGTTGAAAGGAGTTATACATCAAAATGCCTTAATGGGAGGATGTTAGCTTGAGTAGTGGGTTTTGCCTTATGCAGACTACCCAAGGCAATGGCTTCCCCTGATATTAAGCTTCTATGATTGAAAGAACTGAAATTCAATGAATGGAATTGGTGGGCTAGGGAGAGCAATGCTGGTGAGGCTAGATGATGCTTCAGCCAGAAAATGAGGAAGGTTCTAATTTATTGCAGCCTCAAATACACAATGTGAGATGCTGGCAGCATGCAGTAAAATCAGAGTATACATTTTTTTTTCAATATCTTTATTGTTTTTTTTTTTAATGACAAATAAATATAATATCCAAGTATAAAAATACATCACTTAACATCCACCAAATACTAGTACCTTAATTAATCCCCCCTCCCTTTTTTTATTGCAATGAAAAAGAGCATACATTTTTAGTACAGGGGAAAAGCCTGTATAAATATGCAAGGCTAAAGGTAAGGCTGGGATTCAGCTTTAAGGATATAATTAAACTCTGGTCAACACTTTTTTTGTTTTGAATACAGTGGGCAAGTGTTAGTACAGGGATTTTTTGTTGCTTGGGTTTCCTGGTTAGGCCTTGCTCACAAAGGCATGTCTAAGCATATATCTGTTTGAAGGGTTGTCCTTGCCCACATAAGATCCACATGTATCTCATGCATCCGCTTGCAGGAAGTCCCATTCATGTCTATTGGAATGGAGTAGCTGCATGGGTACAGCCACTTGTCCAAATTTGACAGCCATACAGGTGTGGGTGCATGTCACTGAACACATAAAGTTTACACCTGCATTGCTGTCAAATTGGGACCAGTGACTATGTTTGTGCAACTGATGCATCCCAATAGATATGAATGGGACTGGCTGCATGCAGACGCATTGGAACAAACAAACCTTTGCACAGAAGTAGGCTTATATACATGTGAATGAGGCCTACGGGTGACTTACTTTTACTGACAGTTATTATCCTTCCAGTGGACACAGAGCTATTTAAAAAAAAAAAACACCTTTTTTCTTTTTTCAGTAGAATTTTAAAGGAGTAGAACCTAATCTTTAAGTTGTCAAAGCCCCAACTGGGGAGATATTTAATTTCTTTTCAGCAGTAATCTGACAGTTCTAGTACATACATGTGTTCCCTGTTTAACCACTTCCCGACCAGCGCACGCTGATATACATCAGCAGAATGGCACTGGTGGGCAAAAGGGCGTACGGGTACATCCCCTTTAAGGAGCTGCGCTGCGCCCGTGTGCCACGTTCTCCGTGACAGCGGGTCCCGCAGACTTGATATCCGCTGGGTGCCCGCGATCATGTTACGGAGAGGTAGAACGGGGAGATGCTTTTGTAAACAAAGCATTTCCCCATTCTGCCTAGTGACAGGACAGAGATCACTGCTCTCTGTCATCGAGAGCAGTGATCACTGTCCTGTGTGTTGTAGCCCCTCCTCCCCACAGTTAGAATCACTCACTAGGACACACTTAACCCCTTCATTGCTGCCTAGTGGTTAACCCCTTCACTGCCAGTGTCATTTACACAGTAATCAATGCATTTTTATAGCACTGATCGCTGTATAAATGACAATGGTCACAAAATAGTGTCAAAAATGTCGGATGTGTCTGCCATAATGTCGCAGTCCTAATAAAAATCGCAGATCACCGCCATTACTAATAAAAAAAATTAATATAAAAAATGCCATAAAACTATCCCCTATTTTGTAGACGCTATAACTTTTGCTCAAACCAATCAATATACGCTTATTGTGATTTTTTTTACCAAAAATATGTAGAAGAATACATATCGGCCTAAACTGAGGAAAAAATGTTTTTTTTTTTTATATATTTTTGGGGGATATTTATTATAGCAAAAAGTAAAAAATAATGTGTTTGTTTCAAAATTGTCGCTCTTTTTTTGTTTATAGCGCAAAAAATAAAAAACGCAGAGGTGATCAAATACCACCAAAAAAAACTCTATTTGTAGGAAAAAAAATTATGTCAGTTTTGTTTGGGTACAACATCGCACTACTGTGCAATTGTCAGTTAAAGCAACGCAGTGCCGAATTGCAAAAAGTGCTCTGGTCAGGAAGGGGGTAAATCCTTCCGGGGCTGAAGTGGTTAAGATAACAAAAAATAAAACATATATATATATATCTATATCTATAGATATATCTATAGATATAGATATAGATATATAGATAGATAGATAGATAGATAGATAGATAGATAGATAGATAGATAGATAGATAGATAGATAGATAGATAGATAGATAGATATAGATCTATATATATATAGAGAGAGAGATATCTATATATATAGATATCTCTCTATATATATCTCTCACTCTCTCTATATATATATATAAACATATTTACACATACCTACAGTACATAAACACACACGGAATAATGCACTGTTCTGCACTCCTAGAAACATGCACACACTTGTGGGACTGCTGAGGCTCCTGCTTGACATGGCTGAATGTCTTTACTACCCCTCTGCAATCCCAGCAGAAAAAAAGAATAGACCCAATTGAAAAAGGGTTCATGTGGAGTTCATAAATATTCAGATATTTTTAAAGAAACTGACAGCTTAATAACTCATTTTTTTTAACAAACCGTTTTATTCAGTTAGGAATAAAGACTTGAACTCAGTGTGTTCAGGCTTAGGGGACTTCAATAGATCCACCTCCTTTCCTGCTGGGGCTTCACGGTAGCAGTGCAGATGTGCAGCATGCAGGGATTAGCAGAGTCTATGGATTTATGTCAGTTATATAATGTATACCCTACAAACTGCCTCAATGAAAAACAAAATCTCATTATCTTAGTTTGTCACATATCCATGTCATAAAGTCACTTATATTGGTTTTACACTACAACAAAAAATAAACCATTTTACAGGTAAAGCACATCTTATTACTTTATGAAGCAAGATACTCAACATCAAATAATGTTTGCAATTGTGACTGTCCTTTTTTTTCATTTAACAGAATGGAATTGTAATGCCTTGGCAAAATTGATTTAAAAAGGAAAGCATTGTGTTTTTTTAGTGAGTGCAATGTTTACCTTATGACCTGTGTTGACAGACTTTTATTCAATTGGATTCAAACAGGTTTTGCATTCCCATACAGGACAATCTTATTCAAGCAAGTTACATGTAAGTCAGAAGGAGGTCCAAAGGCTGTCAGTACAGACCCTTAATGCATAGTTACATAATAGGTGAGGTTGAAAAAAGACATCAAGTCCAACCTATGTGTGTGATTATATGTCAGTATTACATTGTATATCCCTGTATGTTGCGGTCGTTCAGGTGATTATCTACAAGTTTCTTGAAACTATCGATGCCCCCTGCTGAGACCACCGCCTGTGGAAGGGAATTCCACATCCTTGCCACTCCTACAGTAAAGAACCCTCTATGTAGTTTAAGGTTAAACCTCTTTTCTTCTAATTTTAATGAGAGGCCACGAGTCTTGTTAAACTCCCTTCTGCAAAAAAGTTTTATCCCTATTGTGGGGTCACCAGTACAGTATTTGTAAATTGAAATCATATCCCCTCTCAAGTGTCTCTTCTCCAGAGAGAATAAGTTTAGTGCTCGCAACCTTTCTTTATAACTAATATCCTCCAGACCCTTTATTAGCTTTGTTGCCCTTCTTTGTACTCGCTCCATTTCTAGTACATCCTTCCTGAAGACTGGTGCCCAGAACTGGACTGCATACTCTAGGTGCGGCCGGACCAGAATCAGAGTAGCAAAAGTGAGGAACTTTTGCTACTAAAACAAACATTTAACAAGAGGCAGGCTTTTTATTAGGGTTGCACTGATTTAGTTTTTTTATCAGTGAGTACTAGTACCGATACTTTCGGTCAAGTACTTTGCATACTGCATACTTTGCAGTGCAATTTGAATCAATATATAAAAAAAAAAAAAAGGCACAAATCACACTGCAAAGAAGCGCATGTGATTTGAACAGGAATGTGGAACGATTCTTGTCCAATTCGCACACGATTTCCCCTACAGCTCCTGTGTGAGTTTGTATAGAAGGGAAAAGTGCCATCTAGTGGGCAGTTTAAAAAATGTTAGAATTCACAGTACATAACTGGCCACATGCAAAAAAATCTACATAGGTGTCCCAGTCCTGTCGATGATAGCAAATCAGGATTGCTGGAGGTGCTCACAAGGCTGGAGGAGAAGTTCTAGGACTCTGTGGGTACAGGGCGGGACAGATGTCAGCTTGGGGGCAGACTGCTATCAGTGGAGGACCGGGACACCTATGTAAATTATTTTGCTTGTGACCAGATATGTACTGTGAGTTCTAACATTTTTTTAAACTGCCCACTAGATGGTGCTTTAATCCCTTTCTATGCACACACACACACACACACACACAGGAGCGGTGGGGGAAATCAAATGCGATTTTGGACAGGAATTGCACCGCATTCCTGTTCAAATTGCATACAATTCTTTGCAGCGAGATTTGTGTACATTCATTTTGTATTGACACAAATCACACTACAAAGTATCAGTTTCGGTTGCGGGAGCATTTGGGTGAGTACCAATACTCACCGAAATGCTTGGTATCGGCAGTGATACCGGTATTGGTGCATCCCTACTATTTATTGCAGAAAAGATTCACCTTGTTGCAATAAAAAGGTACTTTCTGTCTGCAAACTTGCATGTGCACATGTGTGGGGGTTATGTCCTCCCATTCTAGCCAATCAAGATGTCTAAAGATGCCAAACCTGGAAGATAATCCAGTGAAGATGTCAATTTAAGATGTCCAATCCCCTTTTTTTCACATAAACATTTTAGACATAAAGTTTGTAAAAGTTCACCCCTTTCTGAAAGCATAGGACCTTTAGAATTCCAAAATGGTCCTCTGGTTTTTAAAGTCCCATGATGGTTGAAAAAATGTTTATCAAATGCACTGTATATAGCTAAAAAAATACTCTAACTGAATATGAAAGATAAAACCATATAATGCCAATAAATAACAAACATGTGCACATTTAACCCTTTCATGACTAAGCCTATTTTAGAAATGTGGTGTTTACAAGTTAAAATCCGTATTTTTTACTAGAAAATTACTTAGAACCCCCAAACATTATATATATATTTTTTTTAGCAGAGAACCTAGAGAATAAAATGGAGATTGTTGTAATATTTTATGTCACACGGTATTTGTACAACGGTGTTTTAAAATTTTGGGGAAAAGGGACACTTTCATGCATTAAAAAAGAAACAAACAGTAAACCCCAATTTTTTTCTATAATGTGAAAGATGATGTTATTCCAAGTAAATAGATACCAAACATGTCATGCTTTATAATTGCAGGCACTCGTGGAATGGCGACAGACTACAGTACCTAAGAATATCCTTAGGCGACACTTTAAATTTTATTATGGTTACCAGGTTAGAGTTACAGAGGAGGTCTAGTGCTATAATTATTGCTCTCGCTCTGACGATCGCGGCGATACCTATGTGTGATTTGAACACCGTTTGCATATGCGGGCGCGACTTCTGTATGCGTTTTCTTTGCTGCGCAAGCTCGCGGGGACGGGGGACGCTTTAAACATTTTTTTTTCTTATTTATTTTATTTATTTTTATATTTATATATTTATATTTATATAAATTGTGTTAAAAAATTTTTTTTGATGACTTATATTGCTGTCCCAAGCAATGTAAACATCCCTTGTGACAGTAATAGGTGGTGACAGGTACTCTTTATGGAGGGATCAGGGGTCTAAAAGACCCCCGATCGATCCTTTGCACTTCAATGTATTCAGATCGCCAAAAACGGCGATTCTGAATACTGTGTATTTTTTTTAAATCTGCGCTATTGGCAGCCGAGTAAACGGGAAGTGACGTCATGACGTCGTTACCGCGTTTACATTTAAAAGGCTGGAACAAAGCCACCTACAGCTTCATTCCAGCCCGCCCCCAACCGCCGGAGGCAGCTGATTGGTCAGAGCAGGGGGAGGCGGCGGGATTTGCCGGCTGATTTGCTTTTAACACTTCGGAACATTGTAAGTGACATTCTTTATATACAAATAAACTATGTTTACCAGTATTATGCTATGGTGATCCTTTCTCGTTCTGGGAACATCTGAATGCCACCACATTCTACCCTTATTTACAATCTGTGACTGGCAAGTTTGGCGGTCTCTGCTCTGCATGCTGACCATTTAGAGGGGTTTTGCCCGGAATCTGTCCTCTTGGCTCTCCATTGGATAAAGGCCCTAGCCGGGTATAAGTCGCAAGCTTATAAAGCTTGCCATCTGGTAAGCAAGCATTTTGTGTGGTTTATCACTGGTGGTGCGGTGGAGGATGAAATTAATCATTTGAACTACATTCACGATCTGGTCAATCATTTGAGCACTGCCTACTTATGATGATGGACATTTATGAATTTTTTAGCCTTTCTAGTTTTCATACTGCACATTGTTAAATATCATTGGTGTATGTTTTGCACTATATAGTGTACTTAGCGCTGCTACTTATTGCCTTAAGTAGGAAAATAAATCCCAAGATACTTGATAAACTTAGATGCTGAAGTGAATGAAAAGTTTTAATTGCATCGAGTTACCACACTGGGGGCATGGAGATGTTCAGAGCAAAAGATTTTGAGTAGTTACTTTTAAAATTAGGAATATAATATAATATAATGTAACTCTTCAAAAACTTTGAGCATGTTGGAAATGGAAGTCAGGCTTTGGGTGAGTGAAAATAACAAATCATCTGCATAAGCAGAGGTTTTAAATACTTTAGTTGGCATTCAAATGCCAAAATTATCCAGGTTCTATTGTACCTTTCTTAAGAACAGTTCCAGTGTAATGATGAAGGGACAATTCTGCCTGCTGCCATTGCCTATAGGGAAGGTGTCCAGTAGGTGGCTGGTAACCCATACTCTGGATATTGAGTTTGTGTACAGATTATCAATACACAAAACATTTTGGCTTACAAACCTAAAAGTTAGGCACATCTTGTCCCAGGCCACTTTTTTAAAATGCCATCTCAGCATCAGTGGAAAGGAAAAAAGCTGGGCATACTCTTGGTAGATGTCCAGTGAATAAGAATAATAGCCTTAAAGGTATTGTCTCTCAACTCCTGACCGGGGACAAAGTCCACCTGGTTGAGGGATTTAACGTTTGGGAGCAGACGCAGTAGACTCTTGGCCAGGATCTTGGCATGGATTTTAATGTCAAATTTTAATACATAAATTGATCAATAATGCAAACAAAATGCGGGATATAACCAAAATGTGAGCTTCCAATAAGTGTATAGCAGGATGGGGAGAATGACCAGGTGGATCAAATGCTGTTATAAATTCATGTATAAGGATGTCTGAAAAGGTCTTGTAGTAGTGGGGATTGAGGTCACCAGGGCTTGGACTTTTTCCTACTTTGAGTTGCAAAATCGCTAACTGAACTTGAGTAAAAGGTGTTTCCAATGATTTGGTGGTGAAATCTGAAGTTTGGGGGGGCATATTGTGAGAGGAAAGTGAGAGGCGGGAGCTATGAGGCTGGTGATTTTTGAAAATTATAGAGACCTTCATAATAACACCTAAACCGATTTGAAATTGCTGTAGTAGTGCAGTTTTTAGTTCCTGCGGTGTCTCTAATAAATTCTACTCTATGCATAGAAGAGCTTACTGCTGAGGGCTGCCAAGTGCTTTTGTAGTAGTGATTCCCTGTGTAGGGTTTCAAAAGGGTTTACTTTTTTGCACTCCACTTTATTACTGTCATTGTTGGGCTGAAAAGCATGTCCAGGTTTGTGGGCAGTTAGTAGACAATGGATGGATAAGAGACCCATATTTCGCTTTGCTATCTTGAATGTACAAAACTGTAACGCTTGTTTTAACCTTCTGATTGCTCTAAATTACTGGAACTCAAAGGGACGGTACAACCGATGACTGATGTAATACACCTCTGGCACATATAGAGTTAAATATAAATATTTGTAGAAGGACCATGCAGTGGTGCAGGGCAAGTACTCTGCATCTTTCTAACAAATGTGGTGTTTTTTTTATAAGAGTAAATTGTTTAATTGGGGTTGATAGACTAAAAGAGTAGAAACAGTTTACTTATGAAGAAAGTTTTCACTGAGCTTTGCAAACAAACTAAAGCAAGGTTTATATTAAAATACTAAATCATATGCCAGGGCAAGTAAAAAAAAAAAAAAAAAAACAGTATTTATTTCTGACACTAGATTGGATGATTGAAGTGAACACAGCTTCATTGTTTTTTACTTTGCCTTGTGAACAGTAATGCTATGTACACACGATAGGATTTTCCCACAACAAAACCGTGGATTTATTTCCGATGGATGTTGGCTGAAACTTGTCTTGCATAAACACGGTCGCACAAATGTTGTTGGAAATTCCGAACGTCAAGAACGCAGTGACATACAACATGTACGACGAGCCGAGAAAAAATATGTTTAATAGCCAGTGTGGCTATTCTGCTTGATTCCGAGCATGCGTGGGATTTTGTGCGTTGGAATTGTGTACACACGATCAGAATTTCCGACAACAAATTTTGTTTTACTTATTTTTATATTTTTTTATATTTTTTATATTTTTTTTACTTATTTTTATATTTTTAATGTTTTTACATTGCTATACCTGCAAAAGGGGCCAGCATGATATAATCTAGCAGGACTAAATTTTCTGACTAAAGTTCCAATTTAATGAAATATTTTCAAGACACTTTAATTGTGAGAAAAAGCAAAAGTACAATCACTGTATGGCAATTCAAAGTAGGGAACAGCTCTTGAATACATGGGAAGGAAATATGTCTTTGCCTATGTGCTTAAATAACCAAAAACTAAGCAGAGGAAGCAAGGTTTTTAAAGCCAGAACAAAAGCTAGTATGATTATTTACATCAATCTAATTTATTTAATATGTTTATCTAAGAAACACTAAAATGACAATATATTCACCTACATAAAATATACTTTTAAAGTTGTAAAAGAAAATAACATTTACTGTGCAGAGAATCAAAAAAACCTTATAGATGACTGGGGTTTTAAAATATCTTTAGTAGCAGCTATACTAGGGCATTGAAGAGGTTAAAGTCTTCAAATTTTGCTATATGTCATTAAAAAAATCCTTAACCTTACAATGAACCTATCTTTTTAAAAAAAGAAGCCTGAAGAACGGAGCTTGAAGTTTAGGCGTGCTCGAGTGATTAAAGCTTCAGGGTTGTAAGAATAGAATTAATTTGCTTTAAAGTTTTCAGCAGCAAAGCGGATGAAAATCAATAAATCATTTAGTAACTTAGCATATTTCCAGACAGTTTTCTGCAAAGACTCTCAGAACAGATGTTAGCTTGTGATGTCTCACAGAGAGATCAGCAGCATCGTTTAATGCTATCCTAGCTGCAGGTAAATGAGAATATAAACTGAAAAAAACAGCCAATTGTCTACACTACTGAACGTCAGACATCCTCAGGAGTGAATCACCCTCTTCCAGAGGAGTTATGTATTCAGAGTGGTATGCCAAGAGAATTGTCTTATGTTTTTCTTCTGTCAGATTTGAGTAAAGTATTTATTCAGACATGTCTTTCTTCAAGCCTTTAAAAAAGACCTTGTGGTCAATAGAAATCGTGATAAAGAAGACAAAACTAATCTTGGATAAAAGTGATCTTGGAAAAAGCTCTGAACACAAATTTTTACTTAGAGACACATGGACCTTAATCACAGTAGATTACCATATTATATCAGGACCTTGGATAAAACCTGTGACCTCTGTTGTGTCTGGCGGCATCTCTTCTTGCTAAGATGCTGAACAGCTCCCTCTCAGATTCCTTAGAAAACCTTGCCTTCTGTCTTGTTTTTCTATAACCTTGAGCCCTTTGCTCCTCCCATGCCTATTTAAGCCATGCCTTTGCACTCCCTGTTTGCCAGATTGTTGTGCTCTCTCCAGCCAATATCTAGCTCTTGTCACTCCTGCTGTCATCTGTATCTTCACTACCGCTCATTGCCAACCTTTTGCCTTGTTCCTCGACTACGCTTCTGCTTGATCCCAACCTGCAACCACTTGTTACCAACCTTTGCCTTGTTCCTTGACTACACTTCTGCTTGATCCCAACCTGCAGACACTTGTTACTGACCTTTGGCTTGTTTACTATACAGGGAAGCTACCTGCTATAACTGTTCCTGAACCCCAGTTTGCTCACTTCCTGCTGGGGGCGATCCTGAGGATGACAACTTGGTACTTACACAAAGCAAAACCCATCTCCACCAACAGGAGCTTTGGTGAATACTGGTTAGTAATTAGACCCCACACCTTGGGTGAGTCAGCGTCATCCACCAAGGGACCTGCTTGTATAACTACCCTGCTGGTTGGTCGGAACCTCTCTATTGCTATAGATACTGGTTCCTCGAGCCTGACCCCTGACCGTGACATTATTCTAAATGAAAACTCATTTGTGAAATGTACATTTTATCTTAACTATCTGAAATGCATGTTGATTTTTCCATAACCTAGTAAAATTTGATAATATCAATCTTTAAACAGGAAAATTGCATTTACTACTCCCTCTATATAAATCCAATAAGAAAAACCCATTAAAAAAGGTCCGCTTTAAAATTTACAGAAATTATCATTTCTTTTGATTCTAATTATTAATATTGATTCTAATGATTTAAAAAAACAGTGGGATATCTGTTCCATGACTATTTTATAAAGCTCCAATAAGCCTAAATGCTATATGATGTTCTCGTACCAAAGACCTCAAAAATAAAAGATCAGGGGCTTAAATAACAGCTGGGTGATATGTTTGCCTTCACAATCATGTAGGACCTCATTATGGCCACATTTCTTACTGATAACACCAGGAAATGAGAACTCCCCCAATGTTTGTCTTTACAAATAGCAACCCATTAATGCTTACAGCAAAACCTGAAATACTAATCTTCATAAAAAGCTGACCAGGAGTGGGACCTTGAAAAATATTTTCAGTGTGTATTGGGGAAGGGGGGGGGGTTTAGAGCTGAACCCCAGGACAGAAATCTAAATTTCCCTAATTCTTCAAAGTTACATAGTTTTTGTAAAAAGTACATTTTTAATGTTCATGATGTCATCACTTTAGAAGGGTGAAAGCTGCTATGTCCAGACAACATGAGGAGGAATCGATGAAGCGTTAATGTCACTTTCATTTCCTATTCAGTACCTTTGTATTAAACTGCAAGTCCCCTCATTCAAAGGGATTTTTTTTCTTTAATGGATATCAGAGTGCGAGGGACTTTGGCAGGCATGAATGGTTGGTACAAACCAGGAGTCTCGTAGCCTGTCAAATATGGTGTTATTTTATCATGGGAAGGACAGGGAGTTTCTTCCCCGTCGTTCTAATTTGATAAGAGATGTCCCGTTCCTCCCACCACAGTAAGTGGTGACGTAATGATGTTGCCACTGTTAAAAAGAAACTATGAGGGCTCAGTGGCCAACAGTCTTACATACAAGATATTAGGACAACTACCACTGGAAATGCTGCATTTAGCAAAGGATAGACCAGTGGCTTCTTCTTTTAATGGAAAAAAAAATTGTTAAATGTAGGAGTTAACTTTAACCACTTCACATCCAGGCCATTTCTGACACTTCGCTCCTACATGTCAAAAATCATCATTTCTTTGCTATAAAATTAGATAGAACCCCCAAACATTATATATGTTTTTTTAGCAGAGACCCTAAAGAATACAATGGCGGTCATTGCAACTTTTTATCTTGCACGGTATTTGCGCAGCAATTTTTCAAACGCGTTTTTTTTGAAAAAAAAACAGTTTCATGCTTTAAAAAAAAACAAAACAGCAAAGTTAGCCAAATTTTTTTGCATTGTGTGAAAGATGAAGTTACGCCGAGTAAATAGATACCTAACATGTCACGCTTCAAAATTGCACACGCTCGTGGAATGGCGCCAAACTTTGGTACTTAAAAATCCCCATAGGCGACGCTTTAACATTTTTTACTGGTTACATGTTTTGAGTTACAGAGGAGGTCTAGGGCCAAAATTATTGCTCTCGCTCTAACGTTCGCGGCGATACCTCACATGTGTGGTTTGAACACCGTTTTCATATGTGGGCGGGACTTACGTATGCGTTCGCTTCTGCGTGCGAGCTCACGGGGACAGGGGCGCTTTAAAAATTTTTTTTTTTTTTTTTATTGTTAATTTTACTTAAAAATTTTTATTTTTACACTTTAAAAAAAATTTTTTTTTTTTTGATCACTTTTATTCCTATTACAAGGAATGTAAACATCCCTTGTAATAGGAATATGAGACGATCAGTCCTCTTTACAGTGAGATATGGGGTCAATAAGACCCCACATCTCACCTCTAGGCTGGGAAGCCTAAAATCAAAAAAAAAAATAAAACGATCGCCGCTTCACAACTGAAGCGGCGCCGTTTTTTTGAATGCAGAGGCCGGGCGTGACGTCATAACATCGCGCCCGGCCTCCGAACGATCATAGAGACTCCGGCGACCATCTGGTCCGCCGGAAATCTCTATGGTGAACATCCGGCGCCGGCGGATCCGCTATCCGACTCACCGATCGCTGAGGTGAGTCGGTAGTAGCACCGGAGGGCGGCGGGAGGGGGGGGACGTCCCCTCCCGCCGCCCGTAAGAACGATCAAGCGGCGGAACAGCCGCTATGATCGTTCTTATGGTGTACGGAATCGCCGGCTGAAAATGCCGGTATCTGAATGATGTCTGTAGCCTCAGACATCATTCAGATATAAGCCCCGAAAGTCGAGGACGTCATATGACGTCCTCCGGATGTCAAGTGGTTAATAGCATTGATTAAAAATTTCTGCCCACAGTTTAGCTTTAAAATATATGTCAAAAACAAACAAGAGAACAGGGTAAATAGGTCTTAGATCAAGGTCAATACACCAATATTAACAAGAGATGAAAAAGAAAAGATACATGTAAAAAAGAGGGTTCTTCCAAAGAAGTGGGGTTCTTTAAATAAGTGGCACTTCGGCTCTTGCATCATCCATCTGAACATTTTCTTCTCCCATCTTTACTCCCATCTACCTTAAACTGAACATTGACTGACTGCTCAAATACATATTTGGTAAATCTGCATTTTGTCATCGCTGTTTCAACTCCATCTGTAGCCATGCTCAAATTATTTGGATGTTTAGCTATAAAGTCTTACCTAAATTATGGGTTCCCTTATCTTTACAATTTTGGCCTTTTGGTCCTCTTGCAGTTTGATTGTGGTGTGAAAAGTCTGCTAGCTGTGTGCCTAATATTACCTCCTGATTGATTAATTGCCAGATTCAATCCACACCCAACACAGTATAAAAACAAGGCCTTCTTTACGGGGAAACACATGCAGGGGGCTGTACATGCAGGGGGTTCTTCCGAAGAAGTGGGGTTCTTTAAAAAAGTGGCACTTCCGCTCTTGTACTTCAGAGATTTGCACAAAGCAAACAGCCGACTGCAGGTGACCTCATTTGCAAATTATCTCACCTTCCTCTCTGAAACATGCACTCTTTACCTCTCCTCCTTTTCACAATTGCAGCCTCTCTCCTCAAACTTTCTTTTCTTCACCCCTCTTCTGCACCCCACAATCTGTACATATCACCCTCACTTTTCCCCTCCCCCTATTACTGCACTTATCACCTCTTTCTAACTCTAAACCCACTTGCTAACAAACCCCCCAGGATACTTAAGCATGTCCCCTCATACAAATCGTATTCTCATATTACCTCCCTTATTCTTCTGCTTCTCCTAACTGCTGGAGATATTTCCCCAAACCCTGGGCCTCTCTTATTTATCTGTACCCAGCACACCCATCACCATCACCCCACACCCTCTGGCAGTAGTCGCAATCTACACAACTTAGTCTCCATTCCTCTTCTTCCCAACACCAGCCTCCCCTTCTCCTGTGCCCTCTAGAACGCCCGCTCTGTCTGTAACAAACTCAGGACCTCTTTGTTCATGACAACTTTGTCACCAATTCCTTTAATCTACTTGCTGTCACTGAAACCTGGCTCCACGAATCTGACACCCCTTCTCCTGCTTCCCTCTCCCAGGGTGGCCTTCTCTGGAATGACAGAAGCAGTGACACCAGGACGCCCAGCTGTATGTCATGCACCGATGAATGGAAGCAACACAGAGCATAGCTCTTGCTGCTGAAGATGTGCCACCACTGATCCTTCTTATGGGGAATCCCTTCTGAGCTCAAAAGGACTGTGACCCCTATGCTAGTGTGTGGATACTGGAGTTTTCAAACAGCCTCAGGAGATAATTCAGCCTGATTGTAAGGATGTCGGGGAATGTTTAAATTGAACCACCCCCCGCACTGAGGAATACCTATCCAGGATGCACGGAAGTCTGTGCATATGCTGGAGAAACTAAACAGCTGAAGGGAGGTAATCTATCAAAACTCAAGCTCTGCAGTGGAGTGTGTTTAAACTGAGCAGCCCTTCACATATTGATTCATCTTTCCAGGACATCTGGACATGGTATGTACAAAAATGATTTGCTAAAATCATTTAAGTTCATTTTTTTCCTCATTAATGTACACACAGCACCCAATATTGACAGATAAACACAGAATTGTTGACATTTTTGCAGATTTATTAAAAAAGAAAAACTGAAATATCACATGGTCCTAAGTATTCAGACCCTTTGCTGTGACACTCATATATTTAACTCAGATGCTGTCTATTTCTTCTGATCATCCTTGAGATGGTTCTACACCTTCATTTGAGTCCAGTTGTGTTTGATTACACTGATTGGACTTGATTAGGAAAGCCACACACCTGTCTATATAAGACCTTACAGCTCACAGTGCATGTCAGAGCAAATGAGAATCATGAGGTCAAAGGAACTGCCTGAAGAGCTCAGAAACAGAATTGTGGCAAGGCACAGATCTGGCCAAGGTTACAAAAAAATCTGCTGCACTTAAGGTTCCTAAGAGCACAGTGGCCTCCATAATCCTTAAATGGAAGATGTTTGGGACGACCAGAACCCTTCTTAGAGCTGTCCGTCCGGCCAAACTGAGCTATCTGGTGAGAAGAGCCTTGGTGAGAGAGGTAAAGAAGAACCCAAAGATCACTGTGGCTGAGCTCCAGAGATGCAGTCGGGAGATGGGAGAAAGTTGTAGAAAGTCAACCATCACTGCAGCCCTCCACCAGTCGGGGCTTTATGGCAGAGTGGCCCGATGGAAGCCTCTCCTCAGTGCAAGACACATGAAAGCCTACATGGAGTTTGCTAAAAAAAACACCTGAAGGACTCCAAGATGGTGAGAAATAAGATTCTCTGGTCTGATAAGACCAAGATAGAACTTTTTGGCCTTAATTCTAAGCGGTATGTGTGGAGAAAACCAGGCACTGCTCATCACCTGTTCAATACAGTCCCAACAGTGAAGCATGGTGGTAACAGCATCATGCTGTGGGGATGTTTTTCAGCTCCAGGGACAGGACGACTGGTTGCAATCAAGGGAAAGATGAAGGCGGCCAAGTACAGGGATATCCTGGATGAAAATCTTCTCCAGAGTGCTCAGGAACTCAGACTGGGCTGAAGGTTTACCTTCCAACAAGACAATGACCCTAAGCACACAGCTAAAATAATTAAGAATGAATTCACAACAACTCCGTGACTGTTCTTGAATGGTCCAGCCAGAGCCCTGACTTGAACCCAATTGAGCATCTCTGGAGAGACCTAAAAATGGCTGTCCACCAACGTTTACCATCCAACCTGACAGAACTGGAAAGGATCTGCAAGGAGGAATGGCAGAGGATCCCCAAATCCAGGTGTGAAAAGCTTGTTGCATCTTTCCCAAAAAGACTCATGGCTGTATTAGATCAAAAGGGTGCTTCTATTAAATACTGAGCAAAGGGTCTAAATACTTAGGATCATGTGATATTTCAGTTTTTCTTTTTTCATAAATCTGCAAAAATGTCAACAATTCTGTGTTTTTCTTTCAATATGGGGTGTTGTGTGTACATTAATGAGGAAAAAAAAATGAACCTAAATAATTTTAGCAAATGGCTGCAATATAACAAAGAGTGAAAAATTTAAGGGGGTCTGAATACTTTCCGTCCCCACTGTATGTGCGATTTTACAGCCATGACACTTTGCTCAACTGGATTTTTTCTAAACGGGATCCCCATTTCATGCAATACAGTTGCTGAGCTATCTGCACTAATACCGAAGGACTTCCTTGTACTAATTCATGCATAACCAATTGACATTTAGCTATAGTTTATACTACTGTTTAGAATCAGCGGTACACTATTTCCTCAGATATCAGGAAGCCCTGGACAAATAGTCCTTAATTGGTTGCCATCTGTGGAAATCTTTAACACATGTAGCATACGACCAGCCCGAAAGGGACAAGTATGGCTCGGTGTTCAGGATAAAATCTACTTATAGACCATTGTGGCTCATATATATGGAAATATACGCAATTCATGTATTATGTGGTTATTCTACATGCTTACAGCCATGTCTTGGTTGTCCAATATTTTAGACTGATGACGTTGTCTCTTTAATCTATTTTTAAACACTATTTTTTAGTGCTCAGAGGATAATTTTTCTAACTTTATATTTTTTGTACTAATAAAGTTTCTTTTCCCAATTTTTTTGAACTAATTACCTAAGCTGTGGAGGTACCCCGTCTATACTAGACAAATTGGTTTCTCTTTTTTTGCCCCCAACAATATTAACAGTAGTCTGAGATCCATCTTTTAAAATTGTTTTCTCTGGACTCACTCCCCTAGGCCTAATGGACGCAAGGGAGGTGGAGTGGGATTCCTCCTATCCCCCTAGAGCATCTTCCAGGTCATTCACTCTCCACCCTTTCTTTCCCTCTCATCATTTGAAGCTCACTGTATACGTCTATTCTCTCCAACTTCCCTAAGAATTGCTGTGGTCTACTGGCCCCCTGGACCATTATCGACTTTCCTTGATGAGTTTTCTGCCTGACTACCTTACTTTCTCTCTTCAGAAATTCCCACAATCCTGATTTTAACATCCCTGCTAATACAAACACTCCTGCTACTTCTAAACTTCTTAGTCTAACCTCTTTATTTGATCTGAAACAATGGGTACAGGCTTCTACTCACTCTGATGGCAACACCCTTGACCTTGTATTCTTCTACCTATGCAATCCATGCAACTTCTCCAACAATCCTTTTCATCTCTCCGACCACCACCTTATTAGTTTCTCTCTCTCCCTGTCTTCCACCACCTTTCCCTCCAATCGCCTAACCATCACCCATAGAAACTTTTGCAACTTCAACTCTTCACTCCTCTATTCTGCTACTGACCACCTCTATGACAAAATCTCTCTCCCCTGTCCTGCCCCAACCAAACAACTTCCATCTACAATCAATCCCTGTCCTCCACCCTGGACAAGCTCGCTCCCCTCACTACATGCAGAATCAGGCCTCGACCCTACAACCCTGGCAAACAGATGACACTAGAATTCTCAAATATCACAGTCGCGCTCTTGAGCGTCTGTGGCACAAGACTAAGTCTCTCAAAGACTTCAACCAATAAAAATCTGCCCTCTAAAAATACTACTCTTTCCTCCACACTGCCAACCAAACCTATTTTACAACTCCTATTAACACCTTCTCATCCAGTCCCCGTAAACTCTTCCCTAACTCTCTACTTCGTCCTCCACCGCCTCCACCCACTGACTCACTCACTGCCCAGGAGATTGTTAATCACTTCAAAAACAAGATTGAAACAATCCGTGATGAAATCTCCACTCTACAGGTATCTCCCCCAGTTAAGACCCCATGTCAACAGATACAATTGACACTCCCCTTATTCAAATCTGCTACTACAGACGAAGTTGCTAAACTCCTTTCTAATGCCTACCTAACCACCTGTCCTCTGGACCCTATTCCCTCTCAAATACTACGGTCGCCCTCTGACTCTATCCTACACTCTCTAACCCACATCTTCAATCTCTCCCTCACCTCTGGCATCTTTCCCAATGCTCTAAAACATGCATTGGTCACCCCCATACTTAAAAAGCCATCCTTGGACCCTACCAATCTTAACAACCTACGCCTTATCTCCTTGCTCCCCTTTTCCTCTAAACTTCTTGAACGCCTGTTTTACAACCAACTGAGTGACCACCTCATTAAGAATAACCTTCCTGATCCCCTTCAATCTGGATTTTGCCCTCAACACTCCACAAAAACTCACTAACTGCAAAAACCAACAGACACTATTCTGTACTCCTATGTCTGGTCCTTGCAGCTGCCATTGACACGGTTGACAACCCCCTTCTCAAAAAACTTTATTCCCTCGGTCTCCGTAACTGTGCTCTTCAGTGGCTCTCATTCTACCTATCCCAATGCACCTTCAGTGTCACTTACAATTCTACTTCCTCCACTCCTCTTCCCTTCTTCGTCGGGGTCCCCCAAGGTTCTGTTCTTGGACCTATTTTATTTTCAATATACACCTCTTCCCTGGGTCAGTTGATAGCCTCTCACGGCTTTCAATATCATTTGTTATGGGAAATGTTATGAAGATGTAATTTAATGTATTGTCATAAGAGTCTCCCAGTGTCCGTTCTCTCGCAGGCCACTCTAAAGAGCTGACTGGGGCAGACTGACACTGGTTGAGATCAGTTTGGTAGTGAAAAGCTCTTTGGGGATGTAGAGAAATGTTTGCGGAGTGGGGACATGTCCGTCAAGTAAGGGCCCCTGTGCGATGCACAGAACAATCGTCTGGTGGGGGTGTGTTCACTCTGCAAAGACATTATTGGTTTAATGAGTGTGCGCTCATGTTGCCCCTGTGTGCCCGATCAACATATTTGTGGCCCAGTGAGTGTACACCTGCTGATAATCTCTCGTCCACAAAGACAGTAGAATAATCCAGGTATACATTGTTCTCTGGAATCTATAATAAGGATTTCTATCAGCGGAAATAGTCTTTTGGGTTGTTATGGTCGGAGTCCATGTTTGAAAGCCACGTGGCTTCTAAAAACATGCATGCACCCTGTCTCTACTCAGACACACCCACAAGACTCCTGTAGTCATTGTTCATTGGTTGTTGTATTTTCCTGTGTTAAAAGTCATGACTTTATTTGGTCATGTCCTTATATGGTCATTTCCTGTGATGTCATTATGTATTGAGGGAGTGATTGGCTGTTGTAGCCATCACTTCCTGTTTGTTATAGCTTTTGTGATGTTGGAAATAAAAGCAAGGTAGACTGCAAAGAGAGGCAGAGATGCTGAGGTGAGAACGTAAGAATGTGGTGATGTCTGTTTACTGGGGAATGGGGAAACAGAGGGGAGACATACTATCAAAAGGTATGTTATATCATTAAGACGGAAATGGGTGCTTATTAGCACAGGAGATATGGCTGTGTGCATAGCTTAAAGCCACATTTCCCCAACATTCGCAGCGAGCCAGGTCCTTATGAAGCAGACAGAGCCCCCTCCACACCGGCAAGAAAGGGGAAAGAACGGATCCCAGTCCAGGACATTTCTTGCCAATGTGTTGTGGAGCCTCTGCTCTGCAAAAGAGCTGATTTTTCGTCTTTTTGAAATAATGCTGGAAGTTTGATCATATGTCTGGTGTGTGTGTGTGTGTGCCTGCATGTGTGTGTATGTGTGTGGGTGTGTGTGATTTGTATCTCGAATGTTTGTGTAAGGAGACTGTGTGTATGTGTAATTGTATGTTGTGTAATAAGTATATGAGAAATAGAAATGTATGATATGGGATTATTTGCAACATGGGATGTGTGTGTGTTCTGAGCAGTTTTGTAAGTAGCTGAATCTGTTTGTAAAGAGGCCATGAGTTTTAGTGGAGGAGGGGCAGGCATTGTTGTTACAATAGAAGCTGTTTTTGTGTTGAAGGGGCTACGCCCTGTGGGAAGGGAACTCTAATGTTCTGAGCAGACATTCAAGCATCACCGTTTGTATTTCTCAATGTCCTGTTCCTGTGAAAGCTGATGTAAACTTTGTTTGAGAAAAGAGGGTATGTTTCAGCCGTGTGATTGTGGTTTATGTGGCTTTGTTGTTTCATTTTATAGCATGTGTTCCTAAGTTGTGTTTTTTCGTATCTTTAACACTTTTAAATGTTTGTAAGTGTTCATTTAGTATCTCAAATGTGTAATTTTGAGGGGAGGAATTTTGGTTTTGGCGGAAAAATGCACCATTTTGTCGTGGCCTTTTTTTTGTCTGCCATTTCCTTTTGTTGTTGTCTGCCATGTGGCTACGGTCGGCCATTTTCAATTCCTTTGTGTTTAAAACCATGTGACATGAGCGAATGTAAGCTATTGTAGGTGAGCTGTGTTTGTACTTTTTGTTAACTTTGCAGTAGAAGAGTGGCCATCTTTGTATTGGATTTCAGGTTTGGCGGGAAAATGCGCCATTTTGTTGTGGTCTGGCTTTTGTTGTAGTCACCATGTGGCCATGATCGGCGGCCATTTTGAGGACCTGTGGGTCATCCTACAGGGAAAGCTGATCCAATTCCTTTGTGTGTGTGGGTGTAGCCATGCGGTTTGGGCTGCCACCTTCTCTCTAGGCACCATTTCCTTTTAAGTGAATTCTATTTTTGTACTTTTTACATACTTTTAAGGGAAGCTATTGCGTTTTCTGTATTGAATTTTGGTTTTGAGTGAAATCGCTACTTTGCACTGAATTTCAATGGATAACAAGACTAGCTTTAACTGTGAGATTTTGTACTTTTAGAGGTGTGTGTTTAATTTTTATTTGTTTTGTGTTTTATTGCTTTAGCTGAGGTTTGTATTGTATAGCCTGCAGTATATGAAGCTAGGCTTACCCTCCCCTCCCTTTTCCTGTACATTGATATGTAAATAAACCAGTTTGAGGGGTTTTTAGAGCTGGGCGTGCAACAGGAAGTTCTTCTCAGCATTTTATGTATCCACAGGAAGTTGGTGGGGGGAGCTTGGGGTCCTATGACACAAGCAAATGAGATTTGTGCTTGGAAGGACAATGGAAAACACTAAATTCCAGTTGTCTTTTTAGTTTTATACTGTAATACAGTTTTGGGTAGAGAGTAAACAGGGGGCATCACCATTATTGTTGTAACATCTAGATGCGGGTAGAAAGAAGCCATAATATTATTTTGAATAGTGGAGGATTTCATGGTGTTTTGTAGCTTGTCTGACAACACATTTATAGGGCTGCCAATAACCGGTTGTAGAGCATGTTAATGTGAGGATTAGTATGCTAGCACACCGGGAGGCCACGTAAAATAATCAGAGAACGCCGGGTGCCAGTACTGTAAAAATAGTCACTAAGCAGTATTAGTGCAAGGGTGCCCTGGACGCAGCGACTGTCATAAGCGATTCGAATTGTCATGGGTAATGTTGGTCCATGTGTTGGAGGGAAAAAATGAGGCTCCACACCAGTCAGACAGCTGCACTGCACATGAGATCTGGGTTTGGGACTCCGGACATGAGACCCCTTAAAGATTGGCAGATATGGTCAGAGGGTACAGTAAGGTGTACTCCTTTGGAAGATACTTTTGGTGTCTGGAGGTACAAGACCCCAGAATAAAAATACCTTGGAAGTAGTTCAGCTGTGGCTTCAGAAATCTGTAATGTTGAGTGAGTTGATGGATGCGTAGTACACTTTTGTGTGATTAAAAATATACAGGCCTGTTTTTGAACTTTGTGTGGCTGGTCCATGCAAAGATTTCGAGATGCTCTCATGCTTTTCAAATTATATTCTTTTTCTATCGCTAAAAGAGTGAAGGCAGCATTCCATCTGGTCGTTTTTATTTTTTCATTTTTTGGGAACCATGAAATATCTCCCCCACATTTGTATTTAAATGTTTGTCTAATGATTTAGTCTTCTCAATGTTTGTATGTAGTAACATGAAGAATATGTTTGCACCTACCACGACAGCCCTCTTACGTGTTGCGGCTGTTGTATTTTAGTAAAAACGTGAAAGTAAGATTTACAGAGGGTTTAGTTATTATTGGTTTTGTGGAATGTCAAGTGACAACTTACCAATGTACACGAATGTTGTATTGTTTACCATTCTTTGAAGGATAGAGTAATAACCTTTGTTTATAAGTATCTTTTCAGGTCCAAGGAGTTTATGCACATAGAAAGCAGGTGTATAAGAAGGTAAAAGTGTCATAGGCTGTTTCACAGTTTTTTTTTTCTGCACCCTTCTGAACCCTGCATGTCTTCCTCCAGTTTGTAATGAGGGGGAAGAAAAGGGGGGATGAGAGTGGTGAGAATGACAAATTTTCAAACCAATAATACTAACCTTTGTAATTATAACCAAGTTTGTGCCAAGACTGTCTTTCTTTGATGGAATTTGAATCAGCAAGCAGCAGTATGGTAAAGTAGGCTCCCATCCCGGATGCTAAGAACCTTTTTGTCAATGGTTCCAGGTATTACACCCCAGATGTAAGCCACGCACAGGTTATGCAGTGACCACAGTCCCGATGTCTGGGTTATTGTCATATGAGGTTTGTTTGGAGGTCAACCAAAACCAGAGTTGTACTTTCCTCATTAGCTGTCACCTACATTCTCAGACCTACAGAGTCCCTCCTGGACTCTGACACAATAACCAGTTTACATTCTTTCCAACAAGGTGACTGGGTCATTGTAAAGAAGCTTGAGGGATGAGACCACGCCAGCCACTTCAAGAAGCGGCTCAACCACAAAGAATAGAGGAGTATCTTCATTTTTTTTTTTTTGTTTAGTAAATCTTAGCAAGGGTAACAATGAAAAGCATCCCAACTAGCTAAGAAAGAGAACAGGACACATGGTTGGGTCTACTAGTGCCCCAGCGATGACAGCAGTACATGATATATAGGATGTTCATATTGGGGTGAGAAGTTTTGACAAACTAGTAAAATCCAATGTCAACAGAACAATAGAACAAAACATTTCTAGAGGGTAAAATTAGTTATAATTTTAACAATAGCTCTGGTTCATGCCAGCTTTGGTATTGGGATAACTAGGTAGCCCACAAGTGTGCTTCAACTGTAGTTTGGTATTAATGCGAATCTATAGCTTATAAGGTAATTCCCCTAAGGCAAGAGGTTCAAGTGTGCTGGTGAAACTCGTACCAGCATCTTATGTCCTGGCCGATCGTGAGGATCTGATGGCACGAGAGAAGGTAAGAATGGCAGGGACAGCTGGAAGGGAATTGCTTGTACACAGTGGGGACTTGAGCTTATGAAACCCTTAAACAATTTCTCATCCATTGAGGATGGGATGTTTTCATGTAACTGTTGAAGCTACAAGGAAGTTCCTATAGTCCAAGGGGGGTTTCTGGGAATTTATAAGTAAAGAGTGTTATACCTGGATCAGGGATAGTAGTGACAAAGTTCAGGCCCTATGGATACGGCTTAGATCCCTGCAAGGCAAAATCAGAGCTATAGCTAGTGAAGGTTGGAATCCTTTTAAGGGTTTGGGAATTGGTGGGGATTTAATTTTTCATTTTGCAGCGGATCATAGTGAAGGAAGTGAGGGTATATATACTCATGTTGTTTTTGTTTATATTCCTTCTATATGCCATGATGAGGTGCTCCTGTTGCCTGATTGGATGCGTGACCAGAGCCTGAGCAGATGACCACATCTTCCCTGATGAGATGCCCTGAAGCCCAACCCACGTACAAGACACAGAGGATCCCAGACCGACCGGCGATTACTACAGCTCACCATGTCATCTCTTCTGAAGAACAGAGTCTACATGTCAAGCCGTGTTTTCCTTTTAATGGACTAAGAAGACGATCAGGATTCATCGAGGGACACATGGGATCATATGACAAGAGGAGGGACTGTTGTGGAAAATTTCATGAAGATGCATTTTAATGTATTGTCATAAGAGTCTCCCAGTGTCCGTTCTCTCGCAGGCCGCTCTAAAGAGCTGACTGGGGCAGATTTATGCTGGTTGAGATCTGTTTGGTAGTGAAAAGCTCTTCGGGGATGTAGAGAAATGTTTGTGGAGTGGGGACATGTACGCCAGCTAAGGGCCCCTGTGCGATGCACAGAATGATCATCTGGTGGGGGTGTGTTCTTCTGCAAAGACATTATCGGTTTAACAAGTGTGCGCTCAAGTTGCCCCTGTGTGCCTGATCAACATATTTGTGGCCCAATGAGTATACGCCTGCCGATAATCTCTCATCCACAAAGACAGTAGAATAATCCAGGTATGCATTGTTCTCTGGAAAAATGTATAATAAGGATTTCTATCAGCAGAAATACGGGAGTCTTTTGGGTTGTTATGGTCGGAGACGGAGTCCATGTTTGAAAGCCATGTGGCTTCTAAAAACATGCATGCACCCTGTCTCTGCTCAGACATGCTCACAAGACTCCTGTAGTCATTGTTCATTGGTTGTTGTATTTTCCTGTGTTGAAAGTCATGTCTTTATTTGGTCATTTCCTTATATGGTCATTTCCTGTGATGTCATTATGTATTGAGGGAGTGATTGGCTGTTGTAGCCATCACTTCCTGTTTGTCATAGCTTTTGTGATGTTGGAAATAAAAGCAAGGCAGACTGCAAAGAGATGCAGAGATGCTGAGATGAGAATGTAAGAATGTGGTGATGTCTGTTTACTGGGGAATGGGGAACCAGAGGGGAGACATACAATCAAAAGGTACGTTATATAATTAAGACGGAAATGGGTGCTTATTAGCACAGGAGATATGGCTGTGTGCATAGCTTACAGCCAAATTTCCCCAACACATTTCTACACTGACGACACACAAATTTATCTCTCCACCCCTCAACTCACTCCATCAGTCTCCTCACGCATCACAAACTTACTAACAGACATATCTAAATGTATGTCGCACCACTTCCTCAAACTCAACTTGTTCAAAACCAAGCTTATAATATTTCCTCCCCCACGTGCTACTTCCCCTGACTTCTCTGTCAAGAGCAATGACACAACCATCCACCCATCCCCACATGTCAGCATGTTAGGTGTTATCCTGGACTCTGAACTTTCCTTTCTGCCCCACATCCAATCACTTTCCAAAGCTTGCCGCCTCAACCTCCGCAACATCTCTAAACTATGTCACTTTCTAACCAATGAAACCACAAAGCTCCTGATTCACTCCCTGGTTATCTCTCACCTTGATTACTGCAACTCCCTCCTCATTGGCTTACCTTTAAATAGACTATCCCCCTTCAGTCCATCATGAATGCTACTGCCAGACTCATCCACCTTACAAACCGCGCAGTGTCTGCTACCCCTCTCTGCCAATCCCTCCATTGGCTGCCACTCCCCCAACGAATTCAATTCAAAATACTAACAGTACGTTACAAAGCCATCCACAACTCTGTCCCCAACTACATCACTAGCCTAGTCTCAAAATACCAACATAATTGCCCTCTTCATTCCTCCCAAGACCTGCTCTCTAGCTCCCTCATCACCTCCTCCCATATCCACCTCCAGGACTTCTCCTGAGTCTCGCCCATCCTCTGGAATTCCCTACCTCAATCTGTCAGACTGTCTCCAAATGTATCCACTTTTAGGCGATCCCTGAAAACTTTCCTCTTTAGAGAAGCCTATCCTGCCTCCATCTAACAACTGCACTATTTTCTCCATTAGCTCATCCCCCACAGCTATTACCCTTTTGTATAACTTGACACTCCCTCCTAGATTGTAAGTTCTAATGAGCAGGGCTCTTCCATTCTCCCCTTTATTGAATTGTATTGTAATTGTACTGTCTGCCCTAATGTTGTAAAGTCCTGCACAAACTGTCGACTCTATATAAATCCTGTATAATAATAATAATACAAAAACTTTATAAATTCATATTCCAAAATACATATACACACTGGGGGAGATTTACTTAAACTAGAGCACTTATAATCTGGTGCAGTTGTG
Organism: Aquarana catesbeiana; assembly: GCF_042186555.1. Taxonomy (NCBI): domain Eukaryota; kingdom Metazoa; phylum Chordata; class Amphibia; order Anura; family Ranidae; genus Aquarana; species Aquarana catesbeiana. Next base: position 433,531,563 of record NC_133325.1, on the reverse strand, counting down.
CATGGTAGCCAATCAGCTTCTAACTTCAGCTTGTTCAATTAAGCTTTGACAATAAAACCTGGAAGCTGATTGGTTTCTATGCAGAGCTGCACCAGATTTTGCACTCCCCAGTTTTATTAAACCCCCTACTATATTGCCAAACCCCCACAAAAACCCAGTGAAAAAAGTTCTGTAGCAGGGCCCTGTATTCTGAATCTGTTCAAATGCTATATCAGTCAAATCTGTCAAATATGATCTATATAGATGTCAAATATATGGTTTATATAAGAGGAATAAATAATAAAAAATTATATATCTTATATATCTCCAATATTATGCACTCTCAATTTTCATTCTAAAAGTATGGACGTACAGGATTACTCATATCAAGACAACCCACATAAAGAGACATTATTTGGTATTCATTACCATTCATGTATCATCCCTTGAATTATTCCACAGATGCTAAAAACGTGTAAGGAGTTGTATATTTGTAAATGGAGTCATTATAACATGAAGTAAACTTAATCCAGTGTAAGCATGCCCATGATGCTCTTGGCAGTATATCAAGCATCCAGCTGCCAAAGCATGGTGTTATAGCATGGCATCAATCTCTTTCTATGTATGGTTTCATGTTAAGTAAGCATGCATAGCTGCAACTATATGAAAAAGTTCTTCTATATGACATGCTCACACATAATAACCATTATATGGTATTCAATTCAATCCAAATTCAATGATGCAGACTTGATGCAGCTATGCAAAGAATATGAAAATTTTCCATCCTAACAAAGTCAAAAACAGAGAGAGTTGCCTCGATTAATTTTAAAGTAATGTATTTAACATCATAAAGTATGAACAGAAATATGTAAAATAACCCATAATAGAAATAGAAATGACTTTTTTAGTAGTTCATTCACAGCAACCAATGTGAATTATTGTGTGTATAATGTGCACATCCTGGTGTGAATAGTGTAACTGCGCTGCAATGCATTGTTTTAGGAGACATCACAGCACATGAAAATACATAGGAAAACAGACACGCCTAATTTTTCAAGCTGTGCTGAACTGCACCACATAGATCTAAACAGATTTATTTAATAACATTGCTTTTTATGACACATCTGTTGTTTTTCTTTACAGCACATGCGCTAAAATGTGAAAGTGTGAACGGGGCCATAAAGTTAAGAGTGGTTTAGTGATTTATTTTAATACATGCAATAGAGGTGTGTTGAGCCCTGAACATATTTAGAACTTTTAACTTTTTCATTATTCCACTTCTGACACCATATACAGTATCTCACAAAAAAGTGAGAACACCCTCACATTTTTGTAAACATTTTATTATATCTTTTCGTGTGACAACACTAAAGAAATTACTCTTTGCTACAATGTAAAGTAGTGAGTATACTACTTGTATAACAGTGCAAATTTGCTGTCCCCTCAAAATAACCCAACACACAGGCATGAATGTCTAAACTGCTGGCAACAAAAGTGAGTACACCCCTAAGTGAAAATGTCCAAATTGGGCCAAATTAGCCATTTTCTCTCCCCGGTGTCATGTGACTCATTAGTGTTACAAGGTCTCAGGTGTGAATGGGGAGCAGGTGTGTTAAATTTGGTGTTATCGCTCTCACTCTCTCATACTGGTCATTGGAAGTTCAACATGCCACCTCATGGCAAAGAACTCTCTGAGGATCTGAAAAAAAGAATTGTTGCTCTACATAAAGATGGCCTAGGCTATAAGAAGATTGCCAAGACCCTGAACTTGAGCTGCAGCATGGTGGCCAAGACCATACAGCCGTTTAACAGGACAGGTTCCACTCAAAACAGGCCTCACCATGGTTGCATGTGCTCAGCGTCATATCCAGAGGTTGTCTTTGGGAAATAGACATACAAGTTCTGCCAGCATTGCTGCAGAGGTTGAAGGGGTGGGGAGTCAGCCTGTCAGTGCTTAGACCATACATCACACACTGCATCAAATTGGTCTGCATGGCTGTCATCCAAGAAGGAAGCCTCTTCTGAAGATGATGCACAAGAAAGCCCACAAACAGTTTGCTGAAGACAAGCAGACTAAGGACATGGATTACTGGAACCATGTCCTGTGGTCTGATGAGACCAAGATAAACTTGTTTGGTTCAGATCGTGTCAAGTGTGTGTGGCAGCAACCAGGTGAGGAGTACAAAGACAAGTGTGTCTTGCCTACAGTCAATCATGGTGGTGGGAGTGTCGTGGTCTGGGGCTGCATGAGTGCTACTGGAACTGGGGAGCTACAGTTCATTGAGGGAATCATGAATGCCAACATGTACTGTGACATAGTGAAGCAGAGCATGATCCCCTCCCTTAGGAGACTAGGCTGCAGGGCAGTATTCCAACATGATAAGGACCCCAAACACACCTCCAAGACGACCACCGCCTTCCTAAAGAAGCTGAGGGTAAAGATGATAGACTGGCAAAGCATTTCTCCAGACCTAAACCCTATTGAGCATCTGTGGGGCATACTCAAAAGGAAGGTGGAGGAGCACAAGGTCTCTAACATCCACCAGCTCCGTGATGTCGTCATGGAGGAGTGGAAGAGGACTCCAGTGGGAACCTGTGAAGCTCTGGTGAACTCCATGCCCAAGAGGGTTAAGGCAGTGCTGGAAAATAAAGGTGGCCATACAAAATGTTGACACTTTGGGTCCAATTTGGACATTTTAACTTAGGGGTGTACTATCTTTCGTTGCCAGCGGTTTAGACATTAATGCCGTGTGTTGAGTTATTTTAAGGGGACAGCAAATTTATACTGTTATACAAGCTGTACACTCATTACTTTACATTGCGGGCAAAGTGTCATTTCTTCATGTGTTGTCACATGAAAAGAAATAATAAAATATTTACAAAAATGTGAGGGGTGTTGTCACTTTTGTGAGATACTGTACATTGTGCAACAGGGTTCTTTTAATGGGTGTAAGCTGAAGTAGCAAAGTCTGTAAAACATTTTTTAGGCAGGTCATACAACTTAAAACCAGTACTGCAACCAAAAGCCGTCCCCATGCAAACCAGGTAGTCATAACTTTGGACGCAGTACTGGCTCAAGCTGTGTGAGTTATCATGATAATAAAATTGTTTTAAGGACGTCAATGCTTTAGCCTGCATCCACGTTAAAAATCATGTCACAAATTTAGTTATACAATCTAATCACTGTGTTAATTTTTTTCATAAAATGGTTCTGCTTATATTTTAATTATAAATGATATTTGTACATAGGGACAGCCTTGTTTGCATATTTCATATAAAACTTGTTTATTATTGCTTCACAGTTACTGTTCTTTACTGTTGCTCTCTCTCCATGTGGGCCTGTCAGTCTATTCAGATGGATTGCAAACACAGCCTCTTGGTGTAATTAGTTTTAGCTTAGCAGTCATTCAACAAAGGTGATACAGTAATAGCACTTGCCTAATATAGTTAGACAACTGATGGATACAATATACATGTATCAAAATTATTTTGTGAAAATATGAAAATGAAAAAGAAAAACTGAGTTTCTGCTAAATGGGATGGGAAAATGCTTTAGTTACCCTTTAACTCTTTTTTCTACTAATGCAGTTAATTTAAACTCCACACCATTAAATTAATGGCACTGGTCTAATTTAGTACAAGCTTATGGTCGCTTTAGCAACTAATGTCTGTTCTACGCTAATTCTGCTCCACTGCACATCATAACAGTGAATGCAGTTGAGAATGAGTTGGTACATTTCTTTATTTTCCTACGCTTTCTTTTAGACTTGTGTCTCACACCCTCTTTAGCACATTGCAGCAGCCCCTCTTTATGTGACCAGAATAGAGTAATGGGGGCGCTAGAATGTATTTGTTTTCCTTCAGCTGCATTTGTAAAAAAGCACAAGCCAACATTATGTGCCAGAGGACTCATATACACCAAGTGTATCTGCAGCTCTCAAATTGCAGCTGATATCACAAATTGTTAGTGTCATTCAGCAATAAACTGAGCAAAAAATGTGGGATCAGATACATATTAGTCTTTTGAGTGGACTTTCAATAATAACAATATTAAAAAAATAACAATAAACCATCATTAATGCAGAACATAGCATGTTACAACAAAATTGTATGTATTCAACTACAGTGCATAACTATAAACAATCTTGGCTGAAGGTTTTATACCTTTATGCACTCTATGCATGAAGTTAAAAAACTTTCAGTATGCAGCTCCCCCCAAAGCCCCCCCAATACTTACCCGAGCCTGATCGCGATCCAGCGATGTGCATGTGAGCAGCTGCTCTTTGTCTGCTCATTGGATGAGAGACAGCAGTGGGAGCCAATGGTGTGAATCACAGCTCACAGCCAGTGAGGCCAGTGAGGAGGAAGCAAGGGGTAGGGCTGAGCCCCATTTTGTGTCTCCTATGGACAAAGAACGGAGCCCGGGAGTGAGCATGCATGAATGCCCCCATAGCAAGCAAATTGCTATGGGGCACTTGGAGAAGAGGAGAGGCTAGGAGCACCAGCGGGGGGACTTGAGAAGAAGAGGATCAAGGCTGCTCTGTGCAAAACCATTTCACAGAGCAGGTAAATATAACATGTTTAAAAAATAAAAAGATACCTTTGATATCACTTTAATGAATACATTTTTATATCTATACATAGATGTTAGTTAATTCAGTTTAAAATGGTGACATCACATGGTGAATCCTGGAGAACCCTTCTCTAGTGATGAGCCAAACCTACCTGGTTTAGTTTGAGCAGGATTCGGCAAACATGACTAAAGTTCACAAGTCGAATCCAAGCTCATTGACATCAAACTCATTGACGTCAATGGAGCTCAATGTTAAAAACAGTTCTGACCTGCTAATACAATCCTAGACCTAAATTACCAGTGTGACATGGAGAGATTACTTGCTTGTAAAAACCTACAAATGGAACATTGTGGTCTTCATGACTTTCACACCCCAAACTGTATGGTTGAAATTGCATTGCATTCACATCAAAATGGTGCAGGACCCTTTTTTTTGATCTGCACTGGAATCTGATCACATGGGTGTTCATACCTATGCAATCCGATTACTGCACCATTTCACAGTTCGCACTGCTATCTGCGAACTGATCTGAGGGTGTCGTTAACTTTACATTGACACCTGCAGTGATTCGTGAGAACCTCTCTGCGATTGAGGTGCGATGCAGGAACCCGCACTGGATTTGCAGGGTTCTTGCATCGCACTAGTGTGAACCGGGCCTAAATGTACTGTGACTTTATCCTGCTCACGTGTCTAATTCTTATTTGATGTCTCATTTTTCTAATTTCATTGCTTTGCCAACCACAGGCTCCCCTTCAACCCCACTCCCGCATTTAATGCCTTTCCCTTATTATTTTCAACTCCCTTGATTATTTCATTACTGGTAAGAGATGTCATTAATCTGTAGAACAAGAAAAAAAAGTAATCAAGGTCATTGTAGGTAAAACAATGTAAATAGATTCCGGGTTTTGATTTTAGAGAAAGAAAACCAGCCTTAAGAATTAATCAAACTCAAGAATATGCCACCAAATATGGCAGACCTCCCTCCGCTTGCACATTGGATGTTTTTACAGCTGCTCCTAGGGGCATTTGGCATTTTTTACCCTGCCTCTAAACTTCCTTGCATGTTAGCCTACAGTATTTGTTTATAGGTAGGAAAAAAAGACCCACTGCCAGTGCGTCCGGACGCAACCGAGTTTGGGCGGAAAAAACACTTGGCACTTGTAAACGCATGTAAACTCATCTAAATTGTATAATTTTATATTATTTATTCTGGCCAATTAAATTAATGCCCAAACATTTGACACAGGTAAACGTGGGTAAACAATGCTAAAAGTGTCACACACTTTTACCATTGTCAGGCTTTTTTTTGCTAACACTGCTGCCAAGATAGAGGATTCTAGAAGAGTTTATAAAATGTCCAGTGTGCATGAGACCTTAATCATTTGCAAACTTCATTATAATTTCCTGATACCAACACAAGAACAATTATTTATGTATCAAACATCAAATAATACCAACAATACCAAGTCAACTCTTTGGTCCTCTTAAGCAGGTTATAGGTATTCATGTAGTGTTTATTACATATTTGAGCATACCTGTACCAAGGATTCTTTCTATTTTTATGCTGGAGTTATCCAATTCTTTTGCAAAAAGGTGAACAGCTTGCATAGGGTCTTCACATGTGTCTGGATCTATGTAAGTTCTTCTTGTTGGGATTTTAACTGCAATCAGAAATGTAAACAAAAATAGCATGAATAGTGTGTGACTCTATAAAAAAAGTATTCCACATAAGGTTTTAGAAAAGTCTAAATTATTACCAAAGGATACAGGTTCAGATTACCATATCCTGATATACTGAACTGTCAGTATGAAAAACTTATTTTACCAACAGACAAAATGTTCAGGACATGTTTGAATCTGTTGTTTTTGGTTTGTAGAAATGTTTGATTTGGCTGGGAAAGTGCATAGTCAAACTAATCCAGGGCACAACAACATAGGAAACTGAGTTAATCATGAGTTTTTCTTCTTTTTGATTCCTTTTTACAGTTGTCTATATTGGTAAATGTAAACTATAATTTTGTAGAGTAAATCACTACAAACAAATCCTGCCTCTACAATTAGAAAAACAAAAAAATTATTCAATCTGTGTTATGCCAATCCTATAAAACAGAGTCCTATTTTAGTGCCCATACAATCTTCCTTAATGCACTGGATGATCCCATAGCTTTCTTTGAAACAGCACAAGGATACACATAAATCACAAAACAAGCAAGAAGAAAGAAAGTGAAATAAAATCTACATTTTCTAAACACTAAAAACACGTGGAATATATATACTCATATATACCCTAAGTGAATTGCACAGCCACTGTGTAAAGGAAGAAAGCAATCCCCAGGGCCAGCGGTATGGCTAGATGTCACCACAATCCTCCCCTTTCATCTCTGGAGTTTATGAAAGATCAGATGAATTCCTGTCACAACCAGGGGTCAGGCTCTGCGACCAGTAGCTATAGCAGTCAAGAGCTTCCCACCAACCAGCAGGTTAGGAACACAAGCGGATCACCCTGGTGGAGGATGCTGGCTCACCCATGGTGTGGGGTCTAAGCACTAGCAATTTCCACCATGTCTCCTGCACTTTCCCACTGTCTTATTTTTTTGGAGAGATTGATGGACACATGACTGTTCACAGTCTCCTGCGATATCCACATCACACAGAAAGCTGAAGGGGTCATTAAGTGCAAATGTATTGCAGGATTTTGTGCCTACATACTGTAGATGTCATATATTTTTTTTAATTCCTCACAACAAAAAGAAGATAACACACTTTAAAGGAGCAGTATGGTCAAAGCTGTTTTGGCTATATTCTCCTGTAGGTCAAAGGAGGCAGTTTGTTCTGTACTCCTCTGACCCATTTTCAGCTGACAGCCGGCTAAAGTCTGCTATCGGCTGATGTCATTCAGCCGGTCGAAACTCTGAAAAAATCCACCCAGAAGCCTGGACTGAAACCTGGCTCAGTCTCTCATCAATCCGCTGAGAGCTGAGATGGATGCTCCTGCCCCCTGCATAGCCCAGCCCTCTGGTAAGTGCTGAAGGTGCAGAGAAGAGAGCCAGTGACTGACAGTCACAGCTCTCTGCTCAGAGCGGAGGGGGATCAGCTATGTTTTTGTTCAGTTCTCACTGCAGAGCTGACGGGGGCAAATGAAGCATTGGATTGATGCTGCATCCACCTAGGTGAGTATAACTGTTTGTTTTTTTAAAGTCTATACTTCTCTTTTAACATGACATGTTACTTAAAATTATGATAAATAACTGATATTGATGTGTTGCAAACTAGGACAAAAAATCTGTTGAAATAATTTGGTTCTCACTATATTTTTAGCTAATATTAAGGTCTGTTGCAAGTTAATATATTCATTTTGGATTTTCTCCTATTTAACCACTTCAGTACTGGGCATTTTCATCCCTTCCTTCCCCAGACGAATTTTCAGCTTTCTGTGCTCTCGCACTTTGAATGACAATTGCGCAGTCATGCTACACTGTACCCAAACTAGATTTTTATCATTTTGTTCACACAAATAGAGCTTTCTTTTGGTGGTATTTTTTCACCACTTTTTTTTTTTTATTTTTTGTGATATAAACGAAAAAAGAATAAAAATGTTGAAAAAAAAAAACGATATTTTCTATTTTCTGTTTTAAAAGAAATCCAATAAAATCTAATTTCGTCATCAATTTAGGCCAACATGTATTCTGCTACATGTCTTTGGTAAAAAAAAACCTTATAAGTGTATAATAATTGGTTTGTGTGATCACAGACAGATGTGTGCAGATGATCATGTACAGATGTGCGCAGATGATCACAGGGGCAGATGATTTACTGGGATATATATGGGACAGGTGTTTTTACTGGGTAGGGGAAACTTTGTGGAGACACTGTTTTGGGGACATTGTGTGGGGAAACTAGCCCAGTGATCAGTGTGTAAAAATCTGTAAAAAACAGCTCATACACACTTATCACCAGCCAGCTGCAGAGATCCACTCTCCTTCTACTCACTGACAAGCTCCATGTGAGGAGAAGGAGAGCTAATCATCTACCAACTGGCTCTCTATTTACATCACATGATGGATGTGATTTGACACAGCCATCATGTGATCAGGAGGGCCAATACCAGAGCCCTCCTGCCAATCTGAGATGCGCCGTGTCTGGGTGACACAAGCGCATCGGGATTGCGTGACAGCGTGAGCATGCACCCACGTGATTTCTCTCCTTCTGAGGGACGTTCAGGAATGTCCACTCAGAAGGAGCAAGCGCCCACCTAGCCATTTATGTACAGCGGCCGGGTGGGAAGTAGTTAAGAATAAATGTGGTAAAACAGATCAAACCCTTACGATATAAGGGCTAAGAACATAGTAACACCATTTCCTATGATTCCTGGAATCTACAGGGATAGCCCAATGCCAACTGTATATTTCCCAATCCATTATCATCTTACATTAATTAGTTAAACACATATTTATTTGCTTTCACTTATAATTACTTTTTTCTACTTTTTTCCACCAGTGAGACACTGGTGATGTAACCAAGGCCTCACAGAAGCATGGGAGGCTTATAACAACAGTGCCTCCCCCCTCAGATAATGTGCACTGTCATATGTTCAATGAGGCAGTTCCAGGCAGTGTTCCAGAAAGTGAATTGAGATGAATTTATCTGCCCTTAGTAAAAATGGCCACCATGGGAAGAATGGGGAGAAAAGAAAAATAAGATATGTAAAGAATACAAAGCCTGCAATTTTCTATAAATATCTGTTTGTAGATTGTCATTACTAAACAATTCTCATCAAGGTTCCTTTGTTGTGATTTTTAAGATAAGAGTGATGTTCCTCTTTAAGAGCTCCAAAAGAGGATAATATTTGTAGGCATCTCACAGCATCCAGTGTTTCCAGAAAATAGTCAAATCAATAGTGATCAGAAAGACACCTGGACTAGATTACTTTCTGATAAACAGTAAGGAGAAGCACTCATAATTAGACCATAGCAACTATATTCCACTGCCCTGAAGACAGATAATCTATCGGAATTAATGAGAGAGACCGTTATAGTCTTTATTATCAAAGCTGGGAAAGATCCCATTCTGTGCACATCATATAGACATATATTATTACTTAATGCAGATGGCAAAGTTATCGCCAAAAAACAGACATAATTAGGTCATCAAATTGATTGTGCACTTCAGTCAAATAGGAATCATGCCATGAATGGCATGGACATAAACCCATACAACCTGTTCACAAATCTCTCGGATTAACTATGATATTCTCTGTACCAGTCTCTTCTTTCCTTGATGCATAGAAAGCTTTCCACTCCATTGGCAGAGAACATTTTTAGGAAAGTGTTCTGTTGTATTGGCCTAAAATAATCCTGAAGTAGTTTGGAGAGCTATAGGAAACTGCCAAAGCAAGAGTAAAATTGGGACAGATATTTTTTCAAATATTTGCTTTTTGTCTCTATGGTTTTATGTAGATTGGACGTTTTTACAACCTTTCCTGAACGATTTAACTTGATAGATAGCAACCCACGTTTAAAACATGTTTTGCTGCGTTTACATGCCACGTTTAGCTGTGTTTGCGTTTAGAAGCATTTAAAAAAATTTTTTTCAAATTAGCCAAAAATGGCTAAACGAAACGTGGCTAAATGTGAGTTACTGCGTTTAGCCATGTTTAGAAGCATTTGGCACTTGAAATGCCTCTAAACTCAGCTTCTGAACCCATTTTGTTGCATTCCAAAAAAAGCCTCTAAACTTAGCTGCCTAGAAACGACTATAAACAACCCTGTGTACATGTACTGATAAGATAACAGAGTAGAGTTCAGGAGCAGTTGAAAAAAATGCCCAACTGCTCCTAAACATCAGTTTAGCAGCAAAAGTGTATATGGGGCCCGATTCTTTTTTCCTGGACTTGTTTCCTCCAGCAGTTCAAAATAGGGACTTCAATGCTAAAAAAGGGATTCAAGTAGGTCATGTAACTGAAATAATATCTTTGTATGCTGATGACACACTATTGTATCTGGGAGATGATAAAATAATTTGGGACTTATTCCACAATTTCAAAGAATCAATTATATTTCTACTGTCCAGATGCCAAATTTACAGCATATATTTCCCTACAGCCTTGGACAAGCTCACTACATTTTTTAGTCATAAGAATATCCACTGATATTATCCAATTCCACTTGTTTAATATTATGCCCATTACTCAGGCCTTAGGTGAACTGTGTGGCCATCTATGCCAATTTCCCTACACAAAGATGAAAGTATAAGTATAGTCAAAACTGTTTTTTTAGTTTGGGATAGAGAAGAGAAGGGTTAAAATCCCTAATGGGTATTTTTTTTTGCTGTCTGTATATCATCAGGCATATTTGACTTCACTTCTTGTACCAGAGATGCAACACAAACTCTCCCAAAGTGAGGGGAAGTCCCCTCTTAGATAGTTGTCCTCAAAACAAGTGTCACTATTGGGATATTTCCCCTCACCTCTTGTTGGGAATAAAACATTTTTTCTTATTTCCCCTCAGTTTCTTAACGACAATGGTATCCAGTACAAATAGATGGTTAACCTCCCCAGTGAGGACAGAGACAGCAATAAAAATCCTTCTGTACTCTACAAAATACTGAAAAAAAAAAAATTAAATAAAGTTTTGCCTGAAGATACACTTTTTTTTATAAATAATGGCATTGGTAACCAGGAAACCATGCAGTGATATAAATACACTATTGTATTATTTTTTCTAGGGTAATAATACCCCAATTTGGCTAAAGGCAACTAATCCTGTTGGAAGATGGACTTGCTCAACCCATGTTTCTCCTATACTGGGCTGCAGTTACAAAAATATTGTGTTTTGTCAGAACATTTTTAATCAGCTACTTTGGATAGTTTGTAAGTTTAGAGTATTTTACATTTTGAATCTTGAAAGTTCAGCCTCACACTGCCCAAGTAAACGCTAACTCCAGGTATGAAATATAATTAAAAACATGTTTCTAGAAGAATAATCATGGTCTCCATTTTCCCCACTCTAGCACAGTCCAAATAATCCGCATTTTTTTTATACCTGTCTAATAAATATACGATTTGAAGAAATCACCCATCACAAAAGACATTGTTATTCTTTAACAAACTAAAGAGTATACTGAATTATGTTATTTAATATTCTTTTGCTATTTAAAAAGTTGACAAGCATTTATTTTTCCCACCTTTATAGTAATCTTTCAATCATCTAGGATAGAACGATCACTAATGCCATATCACTAATCCCATCCCAATGATTTACAGTATTTTATTTACATTTAGCTGCACCAAATTAGGCAATCTTCTAGAACCTACAGTGCTTTCAAAAAGTATTCATACGTCCAATTTTCCACATTTTGTCATGTTACAACCAAAAACGTAAATGTGTTTTAGTGGTATTTTATGTGACAGACCAACACAAATGGCACATAATTGTAAAGTGGAAGGAAAATGATAAATGGTTTTCAATTTTTTTTACAAATAAATATGGGAAAAGTGTGGCATGCACTTGTATTCAGCCCCTCTGAGTCAATACTTTCCACCTTTCACTGCAAGTACAGCTGCAAGTCTTTGGGGGGATGTCTCTACCAGCTTTGCACATCTAGAGAATGACATTTTTGCCCATTCTTCCTTGCAAAATAGCTCAAGCTCTGTCAGATTGAATGGAGACTGTCTGAGAACAGTAGTTTTCAAGGCTTGCCACAGATTCTCAATTGGATTTAGATCAGGACTTTGACTAAGCCATTCTAACACATGCATATACTTAGATCTAAACCATTCCATTGTAGCTATGGCTGTATGTTTAGGGTCTTTGTCCTGCTGGAAGGTGAACCTCTGCGCCAGTCTCAAGTCTTTTGCAGTTTCAAACAGGTTTTCTTCTAAGATTGCCCATCAACTCTTACCAGCTTTCCTGTCCCTGCTAAAGAAAAGCATCCCCACAACATGATGCCACTACCACCATGTTTCACGGTGGGGATGGTGTGTGTTCAGGGAGATGTGCAGTGTTAGTTTTCCACCACACATAGCATTTATCTTTTAGGCCAAAAAGTTCAATTTTGGTCTCATCTGACCAGAGCACCTTCTTCCACATGTTTGCTGTGTCCCCCACGTGGCTTCACGCAAACTGCAAACGGGACTTCTTATGACCTCTTTTCAACAAGGGCTTTCTTCTAGCCACTCTTCCATAAAGGCCAGATTTGTGGAGTGCACGACTAATAGTTGTCCTGTGGACAGATTATCCCACCTGAGCTGTGGATCTCTGCAGCTCCTCCAAATTTACCATGGACCTCTTGGCTGCTTCTCTGATTAATGCTCTCTCCTTGCCCGGCCTGTCAGTTTAGGTGGACGGCCATGTCTTCGTAGGTTTGCTGTTGTGCCATACTCTTTCCATTTTCAGATGATAGATTGAACAGTGCTCTGTGAGATGTTGAAAGCTTGGGATATTTCTTTATAACCTAACCCTGCTTTATCCCTGACCTGTCTGGTGTGTTCCTTGGTCTTCAAGATGCTGTTTGTTCACTAAGGTTCTCTAACAAACCTCCGAGCACTTCACAGAACAGCTGCATTTATAGTGAGATTAAATTACACACAGGTGGACACTATTTAATAATTAGCTGACTTTTAAAGGCAATTGGTTCCACTGGAATTTAATTAGGTGTATCAGAATGAAGGGGGCTAAATATAAATGCACGCAATACTTTTCACATATTTATTTGTGAAAAAATGTTGAATACCATTTATTGTTTTCCTTCCACTTCACAATTATGTGCCACTTTGAGTTGGTCTTTCACAAAAAGATCTCAATAAAATACATTTGCGTTTTTGGTTGTAACATGACAAAATGTGGAAACTTTTAAGGGGTACGAATACTTTTTCAAGGCACTGTAAATCTGATATGCTTGAGGTATCAGCAAAGGGTTGGTGGGAGATTGCAGAACCTCAGATAAAATTGGGGATATTGACTTGAGGCAGATATACACAATATAACTTGTTTTATTAAAGTTTTTTTTTTTTTTACTTCAGTCCATATAAAGAAAATCAGCTTCTCTAACTCCCAAATGTGTAACAAAATTAGTATGTTATCCCTATATAGTAGGGTCTACTAGGCCTTCCCCATACTTTTTCACATTATTATTTTAAAGATTATCTAGAAGATGTTTTTATTACAAAATATCATGAAGAATTTTTTCAACATTTAGGCTACTTGAGAAACCTTGTTGAAATGGAAATCTAATAAACCACCCACAATAACAGAGTGGACAAATTATATACATTGACAAGACAATGATCCAAATCATACCCTAAAACCGACCATGAACTATTTCAATAAACAAAAGATTAGGGTTTAGATTGAGTCCCATACCTTAAATAATATTGAAAATATGTGGGTAAATTCCAAACACACCATGCTTGCAAGACAACTTTAGAAAATTATTGCACTAAAAGTGTTCCAAAAGAAAGAAAATGGCAATAATTCCAAATGCAAAAAAAAAAAAAAAAGATTGTTAGCTGGCAGCAAGAAATGTTTGAAAGCTGTGATTTCTCTGAATGGGGTGTTATAAAGTAACTTTTGCACATGCCATGCATTATTTTTCCAGTCTGTTCAATTCAGTAAATGAATTGTAATTGTACATTAAAGTACACAGAAGATTTGTTCCTTGCAGAGGTTGTGTGAACTTTTCAGTGAGGCAAATCAACAGATTATAGATTTTAAATTGAGCAAAAAAACAGAAAGCATATACATTCATACAAAGGTTAAAAACTAACTCTACCACTTAAGTTCACAGTCAGCCCAAGAATCCCTATTATAACACTTGAGACTATAAATAGTATATTAAAATGGAGCCAGAGCTGCCAGGTAAAAATTCACTGTCACAAAGCAACAAAGACACCTTTATTATGTCCCTACCATAGCTCAAAGTTATACTAAAAAAAAAAAAACCACTTTTTTTGGTTTGCAGCTTTCTCATAAAGTAAGGGAGGGTTATAATTAATACTTGTCTGCTTTTTTTGTCATCTGTGTCTCATTTGGGAGATTTACCTTCACTTCCGGTCTGATTGCCACTTCAGGAAGTGAGAAGAAATCCCTGCAAATTAAGGGAATCCATTGGGGCCCCCCAGGGCACCAGAACTATAGTCCACATTGGAAAATTCCCAATCTATTAATTTTCTAGGGACAACCCAAATTGTGGGATGTTCTTTTACTTTTTACTTTTGATGCTAACAATAAACAGGACAAATAGAGAAGACAAATCTTCCTAATGGGGGAACAGACAGCAATAAAAACATGGCATGTGTTCTAATCCCCCTCCACTCCATCCAAAATGAAAAAAAAGTTTGCCTTTAGTTATACTTTATTTATTTAGCCCTTTAGTACTTGCTCTAGAAAGATGATGTTCATTTACTTTATATAGCTCTGAGCTATTGTACCCACACAAAGAGAGTTTTGCTGCTTTGTAAAACAAAGTATAAAATAAAAAATTAAGCAATTTAATAAAAGATATGTTGCCTTATGAGGAGTTTATGTGTAGTCTCCATTAGCAACTGTTAATATCTGTATATTTATTTTTAAATAAGTAACAAGGATTAGTGGTGTGAGATATTGTTTTTTTAATAGTTTGATATAGCTATATGTACATATTTTTGGGAACCAGGTTTTCCGTTTCTAGTGTGAGAAATACATTGATTTATCAGTTTCTTTTGAAGTGCAGGAATGTTAGGTTGGGCTAAACATGTAGGTACCACCACAGAGGGTGCTCTGCTATTTACCAGTCGTAAACTTATATGCAAGAGGACAACATCTAAATTAAGTTCCATATTGCAGACTATACGGGGCCGAAGTAATTATCTAGACCAGGCCTTTTGAACTTAGTTAACACTATAGCCACTTCAAAAGATGTGCTCTTTAGATATGCAGAAAATATGGCCAGCTGTTCAGGAATGTACAATTTGCCCAGGATATGACCTTGTATACCTAATGCCCCATTCAAGAGAAGGTTATGATCTGGCATAATTAATTTTCCCCCCAAGAGAGGAGGTGCTAGTGAGGGGCTGAATTATGCTAAATCTAGGAGATGGGGAAGTTGTCCAATCCTGGATGAGATATGCCTGGATGTAAGAGAAGGGTAAGATAGTTCCACCAATCGGGATGGCCCCACATAAATCTATGAGACCTAGGTCTATATTAGTTTAATTCTTGGGATAGAGAAATAAGGGAGAAGACCCAACCCCTACATGGGACCCTCATACTAAACCACTGGTACATATCAGGACATCTCCTAGCACTTATATGTATACATGCTTGTCCTAAGTGTTGTCTGTCTAGCTGTTTGTATATTAATGTTTTGAGTATTATACTCAGTATTCCTTCATTTAAAGCCAAAACAAGAGAAAACACACCACTTCAGGCAATTCTAGGCACAAACCAGCCCCAGGTGCTAACCCCGGCTCACCACTGTCTATGAACTGTATAAGAAAAATAGAATGGTCACACACTGGAACTGGTATGCTTGTGTGAAACACGTCAACTGTAATTCTTTTACAAGTGTCTTGCATATGACAATAAAGACTTCCTGCAATGTATCCATTTGGTTCCAGTGTGCGACCATTCCTTTTTTCTTATACATTCCTTCATTTAATCTATGCTTTTTTCCCTTTTTCTGTACAATAGATAGATTGCTGTGTATTAGTTTAGACCTTCTTACTACTCACTAAAACATTTTATTATTGTGTTATAGCTTTCACTCATGGTCAAAGAACTCTCAATAACCCAAATCATATCGAGAGATATTAAATCTCAAAATACGACTTTCGGGTAAAAGATGGGAAATAGAAATTAACAGTATCAAAGACCAAACTGAAAAAAGGATTGCTATTAATGTGGTATTAAATCCTAAAATCTTTCCATTCCCTAATGTCTATATCACTGATGGACTCATGGGAATTTGTCATGGGGGTTGAAAGAAGGAGCCATAGCCTGCATTAGAGGACACAGGGATCTAACACTCCAAAATATGGCAAATGCTGAAGAGTTTTACAGAGGTGTCAGTGCAGAAACAGAATGGAGGCAGGAGACAAGGGCCATTCGAAAGGAGGGCATAATGGATCTTCTGTTGTATAGAACTTCAACTAGAGATTGACAGAATCTCTTTAAAATAGAAAATTCCCTAACATGTGAGTTACTGATGGCAAAATTAATAGAGGATTCCAAAGCGGAATTTGATAACTTGTAAATACAGCTATACACAGTTAAGGCATCCATACAAAAAAATGTATCTGACTGCCGTGATACAGTCAAGAAAAAGTATCCATTCAAATGTAACTATAATTGCACAGGGAGATTTGTTTTGTTTGAGACATTGAAAGCTTGAATGACAAATTAATTGCTTTTTTGTTATGCCAACCTTCACCTTATTTCTCTGCTAAATTTTCTCCTACTTATACAAGTTACACATGAAAAGTGGTAGTGTTGATATAAAGTGAAATGATGGTAAAAATGAGAAATATTTGAAATAAGTTAAAGTAGCACTTAAAGCAACACTTAAAACAAAAAAAATCCATTTAAGTACGTATAAATTACTACCCAAAAAAATCTTCCACTGCTCCCACTCTACTCCAAACCTTCAAATTCTTTTTTTTCTTTTTTTTGCTGTTGTCATCTGTCCTCTTGTTGGAGAATGGCTACATTCATTGTCCATGGGCCCACTATATGTACAAACGTAACCACCCTCACTTGCTTGCTCCCATGATGGACTAGGGACTGTGGACTATGGGATTTGTAATGCACATGACCGCAACTAAGGTTCCCTGCTCATTTCAAACAGATGGAATCTAAAGGGAAAATGAGAGGTTTGAGAGCTCACGGAGGACATTATAAGGAGGTGATAAAACACTGTAAGCGATAATTTCATTAAAAATAGATTGCAGGGCCATTAAATAGTGGATGTGTGTGTGGCTTATTTTTGGAAAATAAGGATAGTGTTTAGTGTCACTTTAAATATCAATTTTGCCAATCTTTACTCCAGCTTCTTTCCTTTGAAAAAAATTATGTTTTAGTAGTATGAATTATTTAAAATTTTCAACAAAAAGGTGAAAAGTCCTTTTAAATTAGCAAAATTCTACCTACAAACAGATTTTGTTGGGTGATTTTCGCCTTTGAGGAAATATAGCTTAAATGAGTAGGGCAGCTGCCCAGGGCAGCTTTAAAACTGGACAAAACTGTCAGAAAGATATTACTGTTATCAATTCCTTCTTTGATATATAGAACCTCTAGGCTATTTCCCCCTTTTATATAAAGCAAATTTCTTTTCAGACTGTTTTCTTTTTTTGGGGGACTGCGTATACTATAATTATGCCTAATGGAGAGGCAATTTTGCTACCAAGGTAGGTAAACAATCTGACTATGCAAAGTGAAAAGTAAAAATCTTTGTGAAAAAAAATCTAAAAAATGCCTTTCTTGACAAGTGTGCATTGCAATTTGTATATTTACTTTACCTGCTCATACACCTCGAGCAGGTTCCATAAAATTATAATTAAAATTAAAGCAAGGTGCAGTATCTTATAGCAACTCATCACATCTCATCTTTCCATTGTATTATCAAGAGATATAAGAGATTCTATACATTTTCTCTGGGGTAAAGGCTTAGTACAGCTAATGGCTGGATTTTTAATCAATTAATTAGGAAATAATGTTATACAATTTATACTCTGATAGTCCTCCTCCACTTTCCAAAATCCATAGTCTTTTTTCCTACTCTCTGCAAAGTGGGAAGGTCTTTCCTCAGGTGCCCATGTGAAGTGATGACATCACAAAGAGTGGACCAGTCATTTTGGTCACAATAAGGGAAGCATAACGGTAAATTGATTTACTTATTTTTTAATGGTGGGAGGAAGATATGGGAGGAGGTTTAGCTTTCTCTGGTAATGGGCTAAACACTTCTGGCTCTGAAATTACTCCCAACAATTCATTTTTTAACCTCCTGATATTTAAACTTTTTTTTTTGTATATGAACAATTTTCCCTTTGATTTTGGTCTTATAGTGGTTATAAACCTCAGACATGAAATATGAACAAATCATATCCCTCTATAGTGTGCACTTGTCTCGCTCCAGAGAACTAAGTGTAATTTCTGTCCACTTCTTTGTTCCTCTTTTATCCACATGAGTCACTTTGGACAAGTTTTCCTGACACCAAGAGGTTAAAAAGTAACAGGAGGAGTTCCAGCACACAGACTATGATTGTCAACCTCAGTTCTGTTCCTGTGTGCTGTGTGAAGGGAGCATGTCCCTTCCCTCCAATCAGCTCTCACTGAGCTCTGCATTATGTTATTTCAGCTCCCTATCCCCTGCTTTATGAAAGCTTAGACAAGCTGTATAAATTCTGCACTATCAACAGATGTAGAGAAGAGTGGACTGCAGATAAACAGGTGCAACTTATGTAGGAGGTTTTGTTTCATCTCTGTGTATCACCTGAGGTTAGTCACTTCACTTCACTAATGTTATGTACATATTTTTAGTGCAATGCTAAAATATTAACAAAGGACATAAAAACACACAAAATGCCAATGCTTAAAAAAGGCAAGAAAAATAGTTAAGTAGGCAAAGGCTGAGGAAGAAGTTAATTAGGGTTTATAAAATTTGCTTAAAGCATAACTAAAAGCAAAACTTTTTTTTTATTATGGATAGAGGAAGGGAGGGTAATAACCCCATCAGTTTTTTTTGTTATCTGTGTCCCAGAGGGGAGATTTCCATTCAGTTCCAGTCTCGTAGCCAAAACAGGAAGCAAGAGGAAATTCCTCCAGATTGAGGCTATCACCAGAACTAGAGGCCCTATTAGATGATATAATGTATGATGTCAAAGTAGCAATTTACCTGCATCGACCATGCAATTGGGACAACAATCCCAAGTATTCCAGACCAGGAGTCCAGTTAAAAATTGACCTATACATGTGAGATAAAAATCTATTTGATGATAAAATGTCAAACAAGCTTGCTATAAACACCATACAGGGGTTGTAGGGCTGATGTGCAATACCAAAAACCAAATCAGTAGGGGATACTCCATTTAGGATGCACACAAGGGGAGAGAAAAAAAACAAGGGTCACCATAGTGTAGTGTTAAAAAAAAAACACTTGTAAAACATTGTAAGTTGCACTCACAAGAGCAAATAGGAGGCAGAAGTGACAAGATTCGAAGCATCGGGGGGTTCAGTGTCTGACCCTGAGGGAATGAGGGAAGACAACAAATGACAGCCAAAGAGATGGTGTTGGGCGACGGGTGTCACTGTATAGAAACCGTGACTCATCTGTCAGATTGGAAAGTGGCTGTGATGACAGGGAAGGTCCGCCTCCTTCTGGTGCTGGAGGCACTCAAGCCGCATGCACAGTCAATGAAGGCATTTCCAGGCGTATCTGTCTTTTCATCAGCAAGCTTGAAATTAAGCTTAACTGTAGGTACAATTGATAGCTCCTTAATGTGCACTGTTTAAGAGATATCCACAGTTTCTTCAGTCAGTGACATCACCATCACATCCGCACTGTGTTCTGAAGTGATGGCGCACTGAATTAGCCATCAGCCCAGATCGCTGTGCCACGTTAATGACTCCTGTGTATATGCGTGGGAGTGACATCATTGCAGATCAGCCATTCAAATGGTTGGAGCCCGCAAACCCAGAAGGAAGACCAGGTGAAGATGGAAGCCGTGCACCACTGGAGGGATACTGGTAAGTCTGTCATAATGTGCTGGTACACAGTGCACATTATGCCATTTACTTGCAGGGTTTCATTTTTTTTAAAGACTTTTTTTTTTAAGACTTCACTACTTCTTTAGTGTTGATAAAAAGAGTTTAGTTCCACTATAAACCCATTTAAGAGGATTCACACTGGCTTCAGCTTGGATAAGAGCAGTGTGAACTACAAGCTTTGACAAAGCATTTGCAGAGCATTCAGCAAACTTTGTTACAGCTTTTAAAGTACAGTTCAACTCCAGTTTGTAAATGTTGAACACAGAGTGGAGATTGCTACTTTAACCGCTTGCCGATCGCCCGCCGTTGTTTGATGGCGTCAGAATGGCTCCCCTGCACGAATAGACGTAGCTGTGCGACAGGAGCTTTAAGGGGTATAGGGGGTGCGCATGTCACTAAGGAGCCAGTGCGCAAGCCCGGCGGCTGCGATGTCCACCAGGCATCCACGATCATTCCTGACAGAACCAGAATGGGGATTTGTGTGGTTAAACACACAAATCCCCCTTCTGTCAGGGGTGAGGAGACAGATCTGTTGTTCCTAATGCTTAGGAACAATAATTGGTCCCCTCCCCCAGTCAGTCCCATCCCCCTACAGTTAGAACACACACAGAGGGAACACATTTAACCCCTTCATCGCCCCCTAGTGTTAACCCCTTCCCTGCCAGTGACATTTATACAGTAATCAGTGGCTATTTTTAGCTTTGAAGGCTGTATAAATGTCACTGGTCCCAAAAAAGTGTCAAAAGTGTCAGATCTGTCCGCCGCAATGTCGCAGTCCCAATAAAAATCACTGATCGCTGCCACTACTAGTAAAAAAAAATAAATAATAATAAAAATGCCATAAAACTATCCCCTATTTTGTAGACGCTATAACTTTTTTTTTTTTACCAAAAATATGTGAAAGAATACATATTGGCCTAAACTGATGAAGACATTTTTTAAATTTTGGGTTATTTATTATAGCAAGAAGTAAAAAATGTTTTTGTCAAAATTGTCGCTCTTCTTTTGTTTGAAGCGCAAAAAATAAAAACAGTAGAGGTGATCAAACGCCACCAAAAGAAAGCTCTATCTATGGCAAAAAAGGACATAAATTTTGTTTGGGTACAGCATCGTACAACCGTGCAATTGTCAGTTAAAGCGATGCAGTGCCGTATCGCAAAAAATGGCCTGGTCAGGAAGGGGGTAAATTCTTCCATGGCTGAAGTTGTTAAACAAGCTGCTAGCAGGCTTCAGCACTTCTTGAAGCTTGTTGAAAGCCCTCTAAAGCCTGTTAGCAGCTTGCTTAAATCGGTAATAAAGCCCCCTTTGTGATTTTTACATACAGGTAAGCCTATAATAAGGCTTACCTGTAGGTAAAATGGATATCTCCTAAATATGCACCATCTAGGAGATATTCACCCTGGAGGCAGCCGATGACATTACTCTGAAGGTCCAGCATACCTTGCCAGAACTTCAGAGCTTCGTGCCAGGACCTAGGGCTCCCAAATGCATGTGCGGGAGTGACATCATCGCAGCTTCCAAACCCGGAAGCAAGACCAGGGGAAGATGTCAGTCCTTTCAGCAGTGACAGCAAGCCATAAGTATTTCATAACATGTAAATATTTCATAATATGCTAGTATTCAATGCATACAAACACATTATGTAATTGCCTTACAGTTTTTTTTTTTTTTCCCAGCCACATTTTACAACCATTTTAAAGTGGCAATAGGCACTCCCATTAGGATCTGTGTTCAGTAATAACAAACTGGAGTTGAACGGTACTTTAAAAGCTTCAACAAAGCTTGCTAAAAGCTCTACAAATGCTTTGTCAAGGCTTGCTGTTCTCACTGCTCTTATACAAGCTGAAGCCCACGTAAAAACAGGCCTAATAGCTCAATTTTGCACTTTCATGCGGAATGTAGTTTATGTTGCTATATGCGACTGACCTTGCATTTTTTACATTTTCCTTAGAAGTGAGTGTGAAAGTCTTATAGCAGCACTTTCTCTGCTTTATTTATAGGTAAACAATATAAAACATTTCCCACTATCATAAAGTCAACTCTTAACCAACAACAATAGATATGTTTTTTCTTACCCTTGAGAGTTAGTTTTAAAGTGTATGTAAACTCTAACAGTAAACTTCTAGTAGGGAGACAGAATGCATCACACCGCACACAAGCTTACAGTACGTAGCATTCTGATGTTCAAAGGTAACAGGTACAGGGAGAAAGTAGGCTAAATAACAAAACAAAGTTGCAGTGATGTTATTTTTTGTAAAATGCAATATAATATGGCAACCTGGAGGTGTTCTGTGCACAGATGGTGTACAGAACACCCCCCTTAAACGTAATTTCCTGCTTGTGTGATTGGCTTACTGATTTTCTCAAAAGTCTGAAGTAAGATACAAATCAGATTTTGGGCATCCCCTGCAAAAAAAATGTCATTTTAGTGAGATACTCCTAAAGGGAAATCACATCTAAAAGAATGCAGACCCTTCCACTCGCCTAATTAGAACCCTGCAAATACAGCAGGTGATTGATAATTATAAAATCAATCTGCCCATTCTCTTTGCACATGGACACAGCTATTTCTTCAGAATAATAAAAGGTAGGACTCTGCAAGAAAGTTTGTTAAAAACCTTGCAATGCACATAAATCACCCAGAGGGTAATGTTCTAATTTCTCAACAAAAGTGGAGTTATTATTTAAGGCATCTTTCTAGCATGTTATTTAAAGGACTTGTGTATTTTTAATTTCCCCCCTGACTACTCTCTTTCCACTGTAGTTTCCAATGTCTTTTTGAACATAGTTTGCCCTATAACCCTATAATTGCCAGGGTTTAACAACAAGATTCATGCCCCTTATAGACTCCAATGGCATTCATCTCTAAGTTCAGGTTTTAAACGAGATTCACTAAACCCTTAGTAAATTAAAGAACCACTAAAAAAAGAATGAAGAATACTGGGTGGGCTGACACAATTTAGTTAACAAAAATGTTGTATGTTGTTAGCCAACAATAGGAAATTAGGAGCCAAGTGCATTCCTAGCAGATCATAAAGGTGTCCTCTTTACTTGCTGGGTCTTTAAAAAGGGTTATGTGCATGTATTTCGGATATTTACCGCCTCTACTTTTATTTTGTAGGGGTTTTTTTAGGCTTTTACATACATTTAATGCTATAGAGTGTCATTCTGATAAGCAAAGCTTATTGAAGCAAGTACAAATGGATCACACATATATTACTATTGCTAATATTCTTATTTTTTTGTTGATTTCAATTCCTTTTTAATAGGTCGATTCTGTCCAACAATTTTATTTGCATCAAGAACTTTAGGTATAGCAAACAGGGGTTTATAAAGTTTCCAGGTACTATACATAGTTTCATAAAGGATACCAGGGCAAAGTTTCTTTCCATTATGAGCAAATCATTTGAAAACATCAAATCCCCCAGCTAGCTTAACCCAATAACATATATGGGCACAGATGCATTATTTGGTCATGATGAGGTGAATGCTCTCTCAGAGACAAAAGCATTCACTATAAATAGTATTTATACATATATTTGTGTGAGATGCTAAAGATGCGAAACAACACTATCTTATTAGAGGGAACTTTCAGTACCAAGTTTAAAGGTCAGTGACACAGAAATGTGGCTACTAAAAATCAGTGTCTGCTTACTAAAACAGGTCACTGTACAAAGACTGCACATAATATGTACTCTGTAGCAATCACTATCTGGTTTCCATACACAATTTATCCTGTGTGATAGCAAAAATATCGCCCTGATTATAGTTTGCCACGCATGACCAGCTTCACACATTCAGGTGAAACTCATTTTAGATTGGCTCATCCATACGAAACGCACAATTAAGTGAAACAAATGCGTGTCCCTTGTCTATCATCCAGCTATAGACATACACTAACAGCTAGTGATTAACAAACCCGTGATGAGAAGTGAATGCTAATGCTGTATACATTGCTCCTGTCTCTTCATACGTCTGTATATAGTGGAAAGGCTGCTCAAGAACAACATTCTATTAATAAAGACGAAGGACCATTTATCAACAAGTAATTTAACAAAGTTCCACAGCAAGCCACAGTAAACAGAAGACACATTCACGATTCTGCTCTTATCAAATGTCATGATTTCTCATTAATCGTGTTCACTTTTTATCTCCTTCCGCTTACCAGGCATCTTTATGCAGTCTTGAATGAAATGTTTTATAAAAGAAAAATGTAGACAAACATTGCTGACCTACTACTGAAACTTTTAGTTGTTCACCTGTCACAGAATTTTGTGGTTCTAATATTGTTCCCAACCCAGATGGAGGGATCCTGAGGACCACGACCTGGTACTAACATGCAGCAAAATCCATCTGCACCATCAGGAGCTTTGGTGAACACCTGTAAGTACTTAGACTCCACACCCCAGTTGAGCCCATGTCATTCACGAGGGGTACTGTCTGTGTATCTATCCTGCTGGTTGGTGGTAGTCTCGCTACTGCTATAACAAATGGTCTTTGAGTCTGACCCCTGATTGCGAGAGCATACTATTTTAGCCAAAGTTTGAAAGCTAAAAAGCTAGCATTTTCAAAAATAGATAACCAATAGCTGTCTACATATTTCTGTTATTACATGGTTCCTTAAAAACCTAAGTCCACCCTTAACTGATATCTAATTCATGGACAAAGGAGACCGAATGATCATCTCATTTCTTATAACTAACTTTCACATGGGTGTTTACTTGCATACACTGCATTACAGTGGTAAGAATTAGTGAATGAAAGGTATATGTGAACAAATGCGGTCACTCAGCCTGTACAAATTACATAGTTACTCTGGCTGAAAAAAGTCACAAGTCTATCTAGTTCAACCAACAAAAAAATGAAGAAAGATGCGTTCAGGTTCAGACATCGGATAACCTAACCGTAGGTAACCAATTGGTGTGTGGATACATATGAACAGCTCCTGTCATTACTTTGTACAAGCTGAGCAGTTGCCTCTATTCACATACACCCTTCATTCCAGCTGCATAATATGTGTTGAAGCAGTCACCTGAAGTTGTCATCAGACACCTGTGTGATGAGAGGACATCACAGGAGCACAATCGGAGACAGGGGCAGAGTGTTGTAAGACTTCAACAAAAAGGGCCTAAACTAGGACCTTCATGACCACCATCTATTATTTTAATGAAAGCTTCAGATTTAAAATTCTAGAAAATTACTTATCAACATTGAAGCATTTTGTATCAACTTAGTGAATCTTATTTCAGATTTTAGAAATTGGTTTACATATGCTTGACATGTCACTTCTGCGGTATTTTTCTTTATGTAAAATAATTGAAAACTCAAAACTGAAGAATGATAAGCACCTTTAATTCCTTCTGTCTTTGGGTAAATGGGAAATGGATACAGTATGCAGAGTGAAATAAAAATCCAACAAATAAAATACCAAATGCAGTTGGACTAGTTTTTTAATTTCATTTTTTCCACAGTCCACATGTTTTTGTAGCATTGGTTGACAAATCAGACAATAAATAATTGCCTTATAGCAAACCTGCAGCAATAGTAAAGAAATATATATATATATATATATATATATATATACCTAAAGTGTATTGTAGGCATGCCTAGGTGTCAGAACTTGCTGTTTGATTTTCAACAGGACACACCATGAGCCCTTAATTCTGGTGGGCTTATACATGCAAAAGACTTTCTAATCCCCATGCACTTCATGCTAGCTCTCACCTCCTTCATTAGAGAGTCTGCCTTGTACAAGCAAGGCTCAGGATAACCACCAGCCACAGGAAGTGTTTAGCACCTGCATGTTCGAACCTCTCATAATTTGGGGCTGGTTGAGACACCCATAGGGGCATTCAGTAAACCTTTTTTTTTATTTTTACTATTGTAGCACCCTCTAGGTTGCTAGATGTAAATAGGGTTTTTTGGTAGAGTAGGCAAATTTAGTCAGGCCTAGCTAGTAGCTAGGCCTATTTGTTCTGATATGGGTTGGGAGTGGCCCAGTGTAGAGCTGGTGATTCACAAGCAGCATCATTAAGACCTCCCACTTCTTTCCAGAATGTTCTGGTACTTTCTGGAAGAAGAGGTGGAGAGGGGAGGTGGAGCTGTTTGGGGTGTTCTAAGGAGCCTTGACCAATCCCCAATCTGGTTTGGCAGGGGGCAGGCCTCCTTAAATACCTAGGGTCAGCCCAGCTGTGGAGGAATTGTTTGCGAGGAAGCTGGAGACTGAGTGCTAGACTGTCCATGGCCTTGGAGGGAGCTCCCCAGTCTGGAAGGGGGGGGACGGGGGGTGAGGGCCTGGGCTCGGGTGCGGACAAGCCATTCTAAGAACACTTGGAGGTGTCCTGGACAGAAGGCATGGGAGCAAGGAGAGGACAGCGGGAGAGAGCACCACCAGGCAAGTCTTAAGGGGGGAACAACAGGTCACAGCCGGGAGGGCTGGTGAGTGATGCACAATCAGGAGGACTGGGGAGGCACGTCTGAGAGGACTGGGAGAGAGCAGTCTGGGATGGGTGCAGAACCAGAAGAGTGGACTTTGGAATCATGAACAGGAGAGAGAGGCAGCTGCAACCAAAAGGTCTGACAGGGCCTGAAGAGGTGGTAATGAGAGCAGTAGCCACGTGTAGGACAACTGGCACCAAGGACTGTCATATTTTTGCTACAATGTATGTCCTAAAAGTGCAGCGCCAAATAAAATTACCATGTACAAAACACCATATATGACATAGTGCAAAACCTTTGAAGTGAACAGAAAATCCAATCAAAATATTATTTAATCCAAAGATGTCCTTATGCAAAAGTGCAAAATATATTATATTCATAAAGTGCAAAGTTCATAAATTGATCACTAAATTGCTCCTGTGCAAACAATTCATGCATACTAGTGTCCCACACTGGATAGATTGATCCTGATGGATCAGTGCTCAGACATTCACCGTTGTGACACCTTCACCATAAATCAGATGGAGGCTTACCAGATCACAAGCGATCTTCCTTACTCAAGGAGATCACTCAGCGCTTATTGGGATCTCTGATCCTCAGATGAAAATCTGGAAATGTTCCCCCGCCAGCCTTACTGTGTTCCCCTTATATTGACAAGATGATCCAGCTCACCGTCTCAGATGGGATGGATGGATGAATCCTCAGAGTTAAAATGGGTAAAAAACATGGAGTTTCCTCATAGTGTAATATGGTCTCAACTGTTTTATTTTAAAATCAGTGCACTTACATATAAAACAAAAAATGCTGTTGGCTGTAAATCTCTCCACTATAGCCAGTGCTATCCTTCAAACAGTCATAAATTCAAAAAATTCAAAAAAGCATCTGTGCAGCAGCATGTGTGCATCATCCCTACGATCGTTTCATTATATGTAACGTCATGACCCCTGATGACGTTACATATAATGAAACGATCGTAGAGATGATGCACACACGCAGCTGCACAGAAGCTTTTTTGAATTTTTTAAATTTATGACTGTTTAAAGGATAGCACTGGCTATAGTGGAGAGATCTACATTTAATGGCTGAGCACTGCGCTGTCAGGATCGATCTATCCAGTGTGGGACACTGGCATGCATGAATTGTTTGCACAGGAGCACTTTATTGATCAATTTATGAACTTTGCATTTTATGAATTAAATATATTTTGCACTTTTGCATACGGACATCTTTGGGTTGAATAATTTTTTGATTGGATTTTCTTTTCACTTCAAAGGTTTTGCACTATATGGTGTTTTGCACATGATAATTTTATTTCGCGCTGCACTTTAGGACATACATTTTTACATTTTTGATTGACCTGGTATTTAGGTTTTAGTGCACAGCTGCTGTATTTACTTTAGATAACACACTAGCCCAGATTGTTTTCTATATAATATTTTTGCTACACCATTGAAATCTTAGGTCCCTACCCGCAAAGGGAACTTTCAAGGCCTGGCTGAGTCAGTGTAACACCTACATTTCTGTGTTAGTTAGTCCAGGAAGGGTAAGCAAGAAATGTGCTGGAGGTGTTGAGGAGGAATAGTATGCAAGCAAATGTGCTGGATTGAAGACTGGAGTGTATTTACAAGGAGTGTGTATAAATGGTCCCATGTAAATATTCTGCAATTCAGTGGGCATCCCATATTCCCTTATTCCATCCAATTTAATTCCCCTCAATAAAAACAAAAAAAAACAAAACGAAGTGCATGGACTGTTTTCTGTCTAAATAGTGACTGGAAATCACGATCATGGAAATCACGGAAATTAGCGGCCCTCACGAGGGTACCGCTACACTATCATTACTGGTAAACACTCACAGTTTCTGTACAGTCTTGTTTAGATAGTTGAAGGCTCCCCAGTCTGAGCGCTGCTGTACAGCACCAGAACATGGCAAATCAACATAATTTTCAAAAACTAGTTGCATTTAAAATTAAATGTAATATATTGTCACCAAGCACATTAATCTGCATTTTTCTATCTACCTTAATCTTTAATGGCATCCTTTTTAACAAAAAAGTAAATTTTTCCTATTTTTCTCAACCTCACATAAGCAAGAGCAGCTTTTGTATGTTAAATACTGTACTGCAATAACAGGCATTTTGAATCACAGTCAAAGCCAAGAGTGTGCGGTGTGTAAACTGAGTCAGGCAAGGACTGCCAGTGTAATGCTTCAGGGAGCAGAAGATAGCAAAATTACATGACATCTGCCAAAAAATCAAATCAAGTTATCCTTTCTCACGTCTGGACCAACTTTGACAATGCCTGTCTGTGAAATGATTGTGTCTTGATAACCCAGAGATGTCCCACAAAGACAAAGCCTTATGCCAAGCAGAGAGAAAAGCTGACATTGTCAGCAAACTAAGTGGAATTTTAACAACACACAGTGTTTTATACACTGTAGGATTGACTTGGTTTATTCTTCTTGGAAGGCAGATTGTAACGGTATCTGTGGCTGCCAAAAATTCATTGCTGTAAAGCAGGTACAATGAGCATTTAGTTTATGTTAAAATAAAACGTAACAAATTAAGAGCTAGTTTATACTTGCTTCAAAACATGGCTTCGGACACGCTTTGTTAAAGCTCTCTGAACACCAGCCAAAGCTCCTGCCACTAAATAAAATAGTTAACTTACAGTCCTGTTTACACCTTGCTTTTGCTTGGTGCTTCGATGAGGCTTTGGTGGGGCTTCACTGAGGCTTTGGTGGAGCTTTGATGGGGCTTCAATGAGCCTTTGGTGGGGCTTAGGTGGGGCTTCAGCGAGGCTTCGGTGGGGCTTCAAGCGAGCTTTGCCATAGGCTTCCATGGAGGTTTTGAAGATGCTTTGAAGCACCACTAAAGTGACACGAGGTATAATTTTTGAAGCAAAGCTGAAACAAAGCAAAGCAAAGGCAAGGCAAAAACAGGCATGTAAGCTAACCATTTTATTTAGTGACAGTTTTGACTAGCATTCAGGGAGCTTTAACAAAGCATGTCCAAAGCCTTGTTTTGAAACAGGTGTAAACTAGCCATTAATGTGTGTTGAAGCCGAAGCAAGTGTAAATGAGCCCTAATGCCGCGTACACACGATCACACATTCCGACAACAAAATCCATGTTTTTTTTGAGACGGATGTTGGCTCAAACTTGTCTTGCATACACACAGTCACACAAATCTTGTCGGAAATTCCGATCACCAAGAAAAAGTACGACGAGTCGAGAAAAATTAAGTTCAATAGCCAGTGTGGCTCTTCTGCTTGATTCCGAGCATGCGTGGAACTTTGTGCGTCAGAATTGTGTACACACGATAGGAATTTATGACAACGGTATTTGTTGTCAGAAAATTTGAGATTCAGATCTCATATTTTCCTTCTGAGGAAACTCAGACGGAAAATGTCCGATGGAGCCTACACACGGTTGGAATTTCCGACAACAAACTCCCATCAAACATTTCCCGTCGAAAAATCTGACCGTGTATAAGCAGCATAAGAGTGTTTACTTTTTAACAAAAATGTTTTTTGAGTTCAGTTTTTTAATGCTGTGCGATCACAGTGGCCTGTTTATTTTGTTTATTGTATTGCACTTGCTATGTTTCCTGCCCCTTTTCTTTTTTCTGTTATTAGCAATGGTTATCACACTTCACCTTTCCTAGTTAGTTTTCACCCTTGTTGAGTAAATAGGGTTTCAGAGAGTTAGGAGATTATGATGGTGGCATGTCTTTTTTGGTAGAAAAAATCCTAAAAATCTACAAAAAACATCCTCTGTAGAAATAAATTACATTGGATGCTACTTCTAATGCCGCGTACGCACGACCGGACTTTCCGGCAGATTGGGTGCGACGGAATCAGTCCGTCAGACATTCCTATCGTGTGTGGGCTAATCCGATCATTTTTCATTTAAAATATCAGACGGACATAAAAATAGAACATGTTTCAAATCTGTCGGATGGACTCAATTCCTATAGGGAAAACCGTTCGTCTGTATGCTGGTCCGACAGACCAAATATGACGCAAGGGCAGCTATTGGCAACTGGCTATTGAACTTCCTTTTTTAGTCCCATCTTACGTCATCACGTTCAAAATGAACGGACTTTCAAACGGACTTAGTCCATTGGTGTGTGTGCAAGTCCGTTCATTCGGAAGTCCGTCAAAACTCCATCGAAAGTCCATCAGGAAGACCGTCGGACCTAGTCTGCCGGAAAGTCCGGTCATGTGTACGCGGCATTAGTCTTTTTAGAGAGTTGACATTCTGATGGATCTTGTCAAGTCAGCAAGTTGAAAGTTGCCATATTGTCCATATAGACTGAGTCTCAGGAGGTATGCCATTTACAACAAAACCTATGTTTACCCACTAACTCCTTCCAGTAATGCCCATTTTTTTCCCAATCAAATGTGTACACAATTTCCATTTTAGTATTCTGTAATGTTATGAATCCTGATAAAGGGGAAGGAAACAGAACCAAAAGTACTCTGAATATACTTGAATATACTTAATTAACAAGCCCAGACTGGAGCTATTGCATTTTGATCATAGCAGGTTTGCTTGGCCTAAACAGCCTGAATCAGAAATTAGGAATAATGATATTTTGAAAAATGAAAACATTTCCTTAGTGCTAACAATGGATGTCTAAACAGTCATTTGATTTTAATTATTCATGTGGAGAAATGAAATTAGACTGAAATGTTGTTTTGTTTTGATAGAATAGAATAGAATTAATATAGGTTTGCTGAAATCATCTACATGAAATACAAACACAAAGTTCCTCACTGAATAGTGCTGAGGGATGGAAGTCTATACAGACAAAAATTGCTACTCATAAGACTCATGGCTGGTATATGTAGTTCTACAAAGATAGATGACCAAAAAAATGAATTATGCAAATGTATAAAAATGTATTGGTCAAACAAAAGCCCGATTTATGATAATGTCAGTAACAGGATAATGTAAAAATAAGGATACTAATGCGCAAACCAATAATGAAATAAAGGGGGGACTAGTGAATAGCTGCCAACATAATAAAGTGTTCCCACACTAAAATAAAAATAAAGAAGAAGAACAATGTGGCGCTTACTCAGTGCTAATAGACAATAACTAAAATAAACAAATCTAATATAAAGTGCAATATTCAAGGAAGAGAATCTTCATAGAAAAATGTTCATAAAAATATATAAAATATATGAAACTATGCAATAACATCAGAATAAATAACTTTCATGAAAATAGGCAAATAATCTTCTAAGATAAACTATGCCAAAGTGATGATAAGTGCAAAAAATAATTTCCAGAGCTATCCAAGACAAGACGACACCAGTATAAGAATCAGTTTCCAAGCTCATCAAATGCGTTGCGTCACTGAACACGTGACTTCATCAAAGGGTATCCCTTTGATGAAGTCACATGTTCAGTGACGCAACGCAAGAGAGGAGCCGGGTTTCGTCACTTACGGTCGCGGCTGAGACCGGAAGTCCCCTCGTTTGTGAAGCTGTACTCAGTGTTTTTAAACTGTAAGTTACTACTTGTGTTGTAATAAATTGCACTGGATTACTATACCATGGAGC
The DNA here is from genome assembly GCF_042186555.1 of Aquarana catesbeiana. Taxonomy (NCBI): domain Eukaryota; kingdom Metazoa; phylum Chordata; class Amphibia; order Anura; family Ranidae; genus Aquarana; species Aquarana catesbeiana. The sequence goes on along the minus strand of NC_133325.1, from coordinate 433,499,264 downwards.
CCTCTCTCTTTTATTGCATGTAATCTGCATTTGATGAGCCTAGAAACTGATCCTTATACTGGTGTTGTCTTGTCTGGGATACCTCTGGAAACAAATTGATTGCTGTGGAATCAGTACTCCATCCACATAGAGGCTGTAGGGGTCTCCCTATGTGATGAGAGCCTGGGGCAAACTAATAGCGCACAGCGGTTGGTGGAAACACTTGGATGAATTGGATCTGCTCGTTTCCTTGCACAAGCACTTTATTTTAAGAACTGTTCACCTGTTATCCATGATTGGACACAAATTTTTGCACTTATCATCACTTTGGCTTATTTTGCACTTTATCTTTGAAAATTATTTGCACATTTTCATGAAAGTTATTTATTCTGATGTTATTGCATATTTGCACATACTTTATATATTTTTTATGGACATTTTTCTATGAAGATTTCCTTCCTTGAATATTGCACTTTATATTAGATTTGTTTATTTTAGTTATTATTGTTTATTAGCACTGAGTAAGCGCCACGTTATTCTTCTTTTATCAGTAACAGGATAGCCATTGTCCCAAATGGTGTATAAAGAAAGACTAGATCCACATACCATATGACAAGCATGTGCTGGAGGGGAGCAAATAAATAATCCACCCGGGCAGAGTCATTCAGTCCCCTAGATGGTGGAGTAACTAGTTGTATTAAAGGTAATGCTGTGGAGAGCCTGATGGCTAACCGATCCTACAGACAAAAGGTACCATTACCGTCTGCGGGATGTTCTGTCAGTGCAGCCGGGGTGACAGCTGTACGGTGGTGCTGTGAGCCAACTTGCTAGCCCAGGACTAGAGGCAGAAGACACAAGCTGAATGTGTATAGCCTGGGCTTCCTGGAGGCGCGCTGGATATGACGTCGGGGGCTGTGCTAGTCACTGGACCCACTGTATAGTGTATAGCTAAGGGGTGGCAGCTGTTACGTAAGGTAGTCTCTCATGGGCTGTTTCGGGCATGGCCCATCCTCAGGTGAAATCACCTACATGTAACTTCCTGTATACTAGAACTAAAACTGGGAAAGAAAAGAGCACCATTAAGGACCAATATGAACATTCTCATAAGCTTTTGTTTCTGTTCTTTCAGTGTCGGTCACTGGCTTGGGACAGGGAAGTGGCCCAGCTGTATTGCTTATCTGCAATAGGGAAAAATCAGGTCACCAACCTGGCTGAGATAATTGCTTAGGCAGTTTAAACCTTTCACTGCAGGAGCTGTTTTTGCATTTTTTGCACACATGCTTAAAAATCATTTTAGGCCTGAATATTACATAAAACCTTCAAAACATTATACATTTTCTGAAAGCAGACACCCTAGAGCAGGCATGTCCAAAGTCCGGCCCGCAGGCCAATCGCGGCCTGCATTCCAGTTTTGAATGGCCCGCCTGGTTATTTGGACATATATATCTTTTGTGGCCCCCAACGATCTCCCACAAAGGATGTATATGCCTTGGAGGGAACAGGGAGGAGGCAGGACAAGTGCCGTACACACACAGCAGAAATTCCTGTTTATGGGCGGCCTCTGTAATAGGAAGTCCCGTCTCCGGCACTGCCATTGGACAACTGTTCTGTCAATCAAAGGAGGTGGGACTTTCCATTAAAGAGGCCACCGTGTAAACAGGAGATTCTCCTGTAGGTAATCTTTGGTGCTCGTTAGTGCATTCCTGGCAATGGTGAGTGCATTTCTGGCAATGGTGAGTGCATTCCTGGCAATGGTGGGTGCATTTCTGGCAATGGTGGGTGCATTTCTGGCAATGGTGGGTGCATTCCTGGCAATGGAGGGTGCATTCCTGGCAATGGTGAGTGCATTCATGACAATGGTGGGTGCATTCATGGCAGTGCTGGTTGCTTTCCTGGCAATGGTGGGTGCATTCCTGGCAATGGTGGGTGCTGCATTCCTGGCAATGGTGGGTGCTGCATTCTTGGCAATTGTGGATGCTGCATTCCTGGCAATTGGGGGTGCTGCATTCATGGCAATGGTGGGTTTGCAGATGGGCACCTGTGAGGCTGCAGATGGGCACTGACCCTTATTGTGCTTCACAGTTCTTTATTTAATTTTTTTTTTCCTGAAACTTCACTCTTAAAGTGAAGGTACATGTTATATGCCAATAAATACGGTATATCCAAATAATACGCCCAAGCTCATCTCTTTACTCACACACAGCCACAAAGGCAGGAGAATTCTTGTTGGGCATTGTATTAGTGCTCCAATGAAAACACTTAGACCAAATTTTAATGGTTCAAAGAATGTCAGGCAAAATGGTCGGCCCTCACGCATGTTCACTTCATCAAATCTGACCCTCTTTTAAAAAAGTTTGGACACCCCTGCCCTAGAGAATAAAATAGTGGAGCTCTATTTTTTTATGTCACACAATATTACGTCAAAACATCAGTAAAAAAATTACTAAAGTTAATTTTAGGGCACACAAATGCAATAAATTACCCATTTTTTTGGTACAATATAAAAGATGAGGTTGCACTGAGTAAATAGATACCCAACATGTAAAACCTTAAATTTTCATGCACAAAACATTTGGCGACATACTTCAGTACCCTATATTTTCCATAGATGACACTTTTAAAGCCCCCTAAAGGGTCATCAGTTTAGTGTTATGGAGGAGTTACAGTATGGAGCTATAAATATTGCTCTCACACTGGTGTGCGCGACAATATGTAACATGCGTATCACAATCAATGTTTTCATGCGTAGGCACCCCCAATGCATGAGTTTACATTTATACGTGTGGGGGTGGGGAGGTCTCAAATTTTTGGGGGAGGGAATTTTATGTGCTCAGCTGTAACTTTAATGCTTTAAATTTTAACTTTTTTTTTTTTTACATCACATATGGGACTAAAAGTCTCCTATTTGATGATTTTTTTATGGACAATATCTCTTTAATGAGACATCCAGGGTCTAAAAGACCCTGAATGTCACCCCTGTGCTCCACTGAATGTACTGGAATGCAGATCACATTGCAATACATTCTTTCCCGGTCATGCTGGCTGGGGACACTGAGAGACGGACTGGAAAGTGAAAACAACCAGTTGCTTTCTGGCTTAGCGACAAGGCGGGGAGGAGAATGGATGTGTGTCCACTCTGTTCCCTCCCCTCTACCCAGCAGCAACTAAAGGCTGAGGCAACATTAGCAGCCAATCATCTGTACTGCCATACAAGAAACTTACTAACAGGAGAAGAGAGCAAAGCAGACAATGGGGGTGATGTTTTATTGCTCCTTTACTGACCAATACCAGGCTGGAGGATGACTTGACTGTAATGCTCATCTGTGGAAGAAAAAAACAGGTCACCAGCTTGGCTTCGCTGTTTGGCAGAGCTGTGTAAATCTTAGGACTGGCTTGAAAAATTACAAATCCTTTGACAGGTAAAGCTGCCTACATATTCGTATTTTAACAGTACATTTAGTTATTTGCCTGGAGTTCAGCTAAAACCTAAAAATTGTCAGATGGAGAAAAAATTCTTTAAATATGTTTGGTGATCCTAGTATAATGCTGGCAATCATTAGTACTGGCACAATGATGCATCAGCCCTGTAATCATTTTTTAAAACTGCAGTTACGATTTAGGTGGCATCTAAAATCTGTGTATAAAATTAAAAAAAATGAATAATCTTGTTTCATTTTCAACTATAGAACCATTCTATGCTTTGAAGTATCAAATGCCAGGATAAGTTTGGTAGGCCATGTAATTAGGCCAATTGAATGGAAGATGATCTTAAATTTATATTAAAGTACAATAAATATGTAGGTCATAAAACTATTGTAAACTCAACGCGATAACTTGACAATAATAAAACTACAAGAAAGCCTGAATGCAACAATTTGTACACGCTGACATTTTACTTTAATTAAAATCTTGCCAGCCTCCGGTTCAACTTGTTTTCTGAATTGAATGACTTTCCTAGAAAAATGCCAGATAGATAAATAGAATATTTTCAGATTGTTAAAGCAATTCACCCTATAATGTTTGGTCATCTGTTCTTTCTGCTAAATCCCTGATTCTTCCTCATAGAGTGTTATCCTATACAGGTATAACAAGGGCTGTCTTTAATATTGATTGGACCCTGGGCAAAATTTTTCTTGGCCCCCCACCCCCCATGCAGTTTTGCTCATCACCTGCTCTGAGACATACAATAAATAGCAGCTAAACTCAAAATCAGTTTACTGAATCAGATCAGGCAGCTATTACGATTGGTTGTCAGAGGTCACAGTGTATTATTACCACTCACTGACTGGTTGCTAGAGGTTACAGCACACATTACAGCTCACTGATTAGTTGCTAGAGGTTACAGCACATGATTTCTGCTTGTTGATTGGTTGCTAGAGATTACTGTGGATATGACCTCAGGGGAGCAGGCTATACATATCAATGCTGCCGGCCGCCTCTATTTACTTATGAATACCACCTCTATTTACATATGAATGCCGGTAATTTACATAAACACAGGGTCTGCAGGTGAGTCATCTGTACACAACAATAGTGCAGAGCTGGGCAGCATTAGTAGCAGCACTTCACACTGAGATATTGGGACACAGCACAGGACTAAAACCTCAAGGGACGAGGGAATTTAAACCACGATAGTTGACAAGTATGAGGCAGCTGCTTTGGGCCCCACAACAATGACAGGGCCCAGGGCAGCTGACCCTTTTGCCCTGCCTTAAAAATGGCCCTGGGTATAACACACAAACATACTCTTACCACAGAAGCATACACTCATCAGCCATAACTTTATGACCCCTCATCTAATATTGAGCAGGTCCCCTTTTTGAAACCAGAAAAAGTCCTTTTTCCACCATAACAGTGCTGACCCTGAAGACATGTATACTGCTAGACCTCTGAAGGTATGATGTGGTATCTGACACCAAGCTTCAGTAGCAGATCCTTTAAGTTCTGTAAATTGTGAAGGCTTCCATGGATCAGACTTGTTTTTTCAGCCCATCCCACAGATGCTTGATTGAATTGATATCTGGAGAATTTGGAGGCCTAGTCCACACCTCGAATTTGTTGTGTTCCTCAAACCATTCTTGAACCAGTTTTGCAGTGTGACAGGGCACATTATCCTGCTAAAAGAGGCCACTGCAATCAGGGAATACCATTTTCATGAAGAGGTGTATTTGGTCAGCAATAATGTTTAGGTAGGTGGTACATTTCAAAATGACATCCAAAACGACAGGCAGGACCAAGGTTTTTGCAACAGGACATTGTCCAAAGCATCGCACTGCCTCTGCTGGCTTGCCTTCTGCCTATGGTGCATCCTGGTGCTATCTCTTCCCCAAGTTAATGATGCACATGCCCATCCACATGATGTAAAAGAAAACGTGATTCATCAGACCAGGCCGCCTTCTTCCATTGCTCCATGGTCCAGTTCTGATGTTTACATGCCCATTGTAGGCACTTTTGGCAGTGGACATGGGTCAGCATGGGCAATCTGACTGGTCTGTGGCTACGCAGCCCCAAACACAATAAACTGTCCATTTTTTCTGCTTTTAGCACATAAACTTCAGGGACAGCTTGTTTACTTGCTGTCTTAATATATCCCATCAACTTTCAGATGCAATTGTAATAAGATAATCAATGTTATTTATTTACCCTGTCAGTGGTCATAAAGTTTTGGTTGAACAATGTAGTTTAGACTCAAGGGGTTAAAAAGGCTGATGGATTAAAGTAAATATAAACCAATCACTGACATCTCATAAGCTTTAACAAATTAAAATAATTTCATAATCAGCTTTGAATTTTTTTTTTTAAATTGCATCGTGTATTTAAATAATCCCCTGTGATCCTGCCATAATTGTCCTTGTTTAAGCACTTCTTGTTATGGGGTGATAATGTTCTCTCAACTGTCTTACATATTAACCTTATCACATGCACCATTGTGGGAGAATGCAAGCAGCCAAAGCCACAAAGATTGAGCTGGCCACTTTTATTACAATCAGTAAATGCGTCCAGAGGAGTTATGTGCAGCCAAAGTTGGAGCAAGTGCATGTAAACAGGAAATGGCTGAAAATAGCTGACAGGGCTCAGTAGCACTGAGATACAAAAAAAAAACTAAAAAGAGCGGAAAACAGTATTCCACAAAAATAACAAAAAACACATTCACATTCAGCAAAATAAAACATAGGAAACGTTTATCTATTTATCCATTTTAAACCCCATTACAGCCATTATTTGATTGATAAAATGGCCAAACAAATTAATGCAATCAGTGCCTGGCTGTAGGAGCACAATTATTTTGGCTCAGAGCAACACCCTTCTACTAAAATCACCTCTTTTACATGGAACTTTTCTTGTTTTACTGTTGTGAGAATGAGGTAATGATGGTCAGGTCTGAGCATGTGGTCCCTTTACAAAAATAATCTAGAGAGAGTGACTGGGGACAAAGAGGACCAGATGGCATCTACCCACATGTCCTAAAATAATTGAGCTCTGTCATTTCAAAGCCATTGTTTTAAATTTTTAAAGACTCTTTAACCTCTTGCTGACTGCCTGCCGTTTGACGGCGGCAGAATGGTTCCCCTGCGTGAATCGCTGAAGCTGTATGGTGGCCGCTTTAAGGGGTATAGGGGGTGCGCGCACACCGCCAGGTCACTGAGGAGCTGATGTGCATGCCCAGTAGCCGTGATGTCCACCGGGCACCCGTGATCGCTCCTGACAGAGCCAGAATGGGGATGTGTGTGTGTGTAAAAACACACACATCCTCGTTCTGGCAGAGGAGAGGAGACAGATTGTGTGTTCCTATCATATAGGAACAACGATCGGTCTCCTCCCCCAGGCAGTCCCATCCCCTCTGCAGTTAGAACACACTGAGGAAACACATTTAACCCCTTGATCGCCCCCTAGTGTTAACCTCTTCCCTGCTAATGACATTTATACAGTAATCAGTGGCTATTTTTAGCTCTGATCACTGAATAAATGTCAATGGTCCCAAAAAAGTGTCAGAAGTGTCCGATCTGTCTGCTGCAATGTTGCAGTCCCGATAAAAATTGCAGGTCACCGCCATTACTAGTAAAAAAAAAATAATAATAAAAATGCTATAAATCTATCCGTATTTTGTAGACATGATAACTTTTGCACAAACCAATCAATATACACTTATCGCAATTTTTTTTAACAAAAATATGTAGAAGAATATATATCGGCCTAAACTGATGAAGAAGTTTGTTTTTGTTTTTTAATTTGGGATATTTATTATAGCAAAAAAGCAAAAAATAAAAAAATATTGTATTATTTTCAAAATTGTCGGTCTTTTTTTGTTTATAGCGCAAAAAAATAAAAAATGCAGAGGTAATCAAATACCACAAAAGAAAGCTCTATTTGTGGGGAGAAAAAGGACATAAATTTTGTTTGGGTACAGCATCGCACTTTCGTGCAATTGTCAGTGAAATCGATTCAGTGCCATATCGCAAAAAATGGCCCGGTCAGGAAGGGGGTAAATTCTTCTGGGGCTGAAGTGGTTAATGACTGGTATAGTACCACCAGATTGGTGTAAAGCCAATGTGGTGTCTATATTTAAAAAGGAATCAAAGTCTTTACTAAGGAAATACAGACTTGTTAGTTTAACTTCTATAGTTGGGGAGATACTGGAGAGAAGACATAGATGTGTTTTTGCTAGAGATTTTTTTTTTAAACAACACACAGCATGAATTCATCAAAGACAGAAGTTGTCAAACAAATCTGATTTCTTTTTAAGCAAAAATCTATTTTTAAGGTTAGCAAAACCTTAGACAAAGGAGTTACTGAAACTGAGGATATAATATACTTGGATTCAGCAAAAGCGTTTGACACAGTTCCCCACACACGGCTCATGTGTAAGGTAAAGTCTATTGACTTGGAAAGATCAGTTTGTAAATGGATAGAAAACTGGCTAAGAGGGCGCATGCGCAGAAGCACCTAAGATGGACGCCTAGTCTGGGAGCTCCGTCCCGCCTCAGCAGACCGGACCGAATAGCTGCACTTGGACCGGCGATTGAACCTTGGCATAACCCCACACGGTCACCTGAATCCCCAGGGACTTCCCCGATGTACGCGGGAGCGGTAAGGAGGAACCTGAAGCCGGCTTTTGAAGCCGTTTTAGCGCTGGCCGAGACGGCCAAGATGGCGACCGCTCCTCACAGCTCTGCGGCCTATAAGCCATATCCCTCATCCTCGGCATCCCCCTCCCTGCTTCAGCCAGAGTCTCTTGAGGGTAATATTCCCTCGAACCCAGCCTCTCCAGCATCCACTGCATCCCTCCTAGACCACAACCTAGCAGGACTGGGACTCTCTCCGATGGATGCAGACCCTTCCCAGTCTCACCAGCTAATACAGCAGGGGGATCCAGGCCTGCTCCAGCCGGTCTCAGTGGCGGACTTATACACAAAGTTTGCAGAACTACTAGACAGAGGCCTTCATAATACTGCACACAAAATCACAAGTGACATTAAAGCAGATCTTCAGAACATAGGCAATCGCATGAAAATCATTGAATCTAACCTGGAATCCACTATTACCAGAACAAACCAAAATACTGCCTGTATCCAGACCTTGCAGGAACAACTAGAAACTGCCAATGCTAAAATTGATGACCTTGAAAACCGTAATCGAAGGTACAATTTTAGGGTCAGGGGGCTCCCTGAATCCTACAAGGACATCCCTGAAACTATAAAATTATTCATACAGGGATTACTTCCAGATACTCCACAGCACAAACTTGAACTGGATCGAGCCCACAGAGCTCTCAGGCCCCCCAGAGCAGACGGTCTCCCCCGTGACGTAGTGGTAAAACCGCACTTTTTCTCCATCAAAGAAGAGGTTATGAGGAAATCAAGATCCATGTCTGAAATAGTCTTTCAAGGGCACCGTTTACAAATATTTGCTGACCTCTCACACTCAACTATACAAAAAAGGAGAACCCTTAAACCACTCCTTCAAATCCTGATGGATAGAGAAATCAAATACTGGTGGCTTTTCCCTTTTCAACTTAAACTGCTCCACAAAGACAAGGCGTATACCTTCGGATCCCTACAGGAAGGAGAAAAGCTTTTCCTTCAATTAGGCCTCATCACCCAGGACCCGACTGCACGCCAAACAGGATCCCAGCCCAACTCAGCAAAGAGACATCTGCCCACGAGTCCTCTGAATCCGGTTTGGGAGAAGACGAGAACCAAGAAGTCCAAGGAAACTAACCCTCCATGACTCTCAGTCCTTTATTTGCCCACGGCGTATCATTCCTTTGAGGTCCACTGACCCTGCTTTTTTTTTTTTGTCTCCTTTTTCCCCCCCTCAGATGCTGGCTGAGGGGTGGGAACCTCCACGTTTGTGACCCCTGAGATGAGTGTCATATTGGAACACCCTCACGCCTCTTTTGAGGCGATCTCAGGGGACACAACTCTCGGAGACGCTGTTACATCCCATTTCTCCAGATACATGGACTCTGAACTACATCACCATAGCTTTTTGCCGGTTCAGGTGGGGAGGAGGGACGGCAAGTAACCGTCTATCCAGGTTGCCCCTGGGAACTTCCCTATATCAGCTATGCTGACTGTGGGGGATCCCCCAGTAGTGCTTCCCCCAGTAGTGATATCCCCGATATCTCTTGTTACTCCAGTTTCATCCACACAATTTTAATAGTTGTTTATTAGATATTTTCATAGTTTTTTGGTCAGTACACTTTCTCCCCCGGGCTTTTCTTCATGTGAAAGCTTATTTTTCTGGGGGTTAAAGTGTATCTGTAGGTTCAAGTGCCTACTTCTAGATTGATATTCTAATTACCATATTAGGCGGTCCCTCTGCTGGGGTGGTGTTCATGCCCCCCTTTCTGTCTAGTGGATTTGGTACCCCAAATGCCACTGGACAGGGTAAATCCCTACCCCTTGGAGGGATTCTTTTGTGACTCACACCTTCTGCTGGAGGACACTGTCCCCTCCATTCTCCGGGGATCTCCCTTGCTCCCCGTCTCTCCTCCTTGTCTTTTCTTTCCCCTCTTCCACACTTACGCTAACATACTTTTTACCACAGGAGTCGACTGGGGAGTTCACCTCGAACATCATCTGATGCTCTCACTATGCTCGGCCTGTCGTTTGAGATGCCTGGGACCCTGTGGATACCAGTTGGTGAGTGCTGTGAATTGCCCAGCTCTGCTCCTACCTCTGCTCGATGGCTAATGACACACCAGTTAATACACCCCTTAAAATAGTGTCCCATAATGCTCAAGGTCTGAACATCCAAGAGGCGCAAAGTCTTCCAATACTTACATTCCCAAAAAGCAGACGTGATCCTTATGCAGGAAACTCACTTTCCCAGAAGTTTCAACCCCTCCTTTATCCACTCCAAATTCCCATTCTTCAAACTTGCCAAAGCTGAGAATAAAACGAAGGGGGTGGGTATCTTCATTTCTACAAAATGCAAATTTTCACCCAAATCTGAGTTCAGGGACCCTGACGGGCGCTTTGTCCTCTTGGTTGGGGACTTAGACGACTGTCTATACTCTCTAATCTCGTATTATGCCCCCAACAGAGGCCAATATGCCTTCTTTCAAACTATGTTCGCAACACTAGCGCCTCTATTGGAAGGCACAGTGATTTACGGAGGCGATTCTAACTCGGCCTTTGACCAGGGACTGGACAAGTCTCGGCCCCCAGGCAAACGCCTCACTAGACCGACGAAACAGAGTCTACGCATAGCTAAACTTATCTTCCAGCAGGGCCTCATTGACATATGGAGGGAAGTGAATCCTACGCTGAGAGACTTCACGCACTTCTCCAACCCCCATAGGTCTTTTGCGAGAATCAACCACATCCTTATAACCTCTGCATCCGTTCCACTAACGAACAAGGCACATATCAAAGATGTTGTCTGGTCGGACCACTCGTTGGTAATCCTTGTACTTCAGCGCCCCAGAGGACATAAACCTGTCCGGCGGTGGAGGCTCAACGAGTCCATCCTGAGTGATCCGATAAGAACTAAAGCAATCGAAACTCACATACGCAACTATTTTCTCAATAATGATACACCAGATACTAGTCCCTCTTGCCTCTGGGCAGCCCACAAGGCAGTAATAAGAGGTCACCTGATCCAACTAGCCTCTCAAATTAATAAGGAAAACAAATCTAATATAGAAAAGCTGGATAGGGAATACACAGCCTTATTGAAGCGACACAAAGCAGATCGAAATGCTGTTCCAATCTCTCAGCTAGACGCAGCACGCACGGCCTTAAATCTCACCTTAACTACCTAGGCTGAAAAATGGCTTCGATGGAACAGAAACAGATTCTATAGTAACGGCGATCGAATAGGTCCTATGCTTGCAGGCAAATTATCCCCGAAATTTAGATCTCCGGCCTTACCAAAGATCAGGATTCATGGTGGCACTATGTCCCAAAACTCTCAACGGATCATGGGGGAATTCCAAACCTTTTATAAAACCTTATACAGTAGTGGAAACAGCCCTTCTCCAGAGGCAATGGACCTCTTCCTAAATAATTTACAGATCCCTAAATTAGAAACAAGACACTGCCAGAAACTAGAATCCCCTATTTCAGCTGAGGAAATTTGCGCGGTCATTAAAAACCTGAAATCACAATCGGCCCCTGGCCCTGATGGTTTCTCCGTACCATATTACAAGTCATTCTCCACTTTGCTCGCCCCTTATATGGCTAGATTCTTCAATGCTCTTAGGACGGGGGATACACTCGACACCTCACTAAACACAGCCTACGTCACGGTCCTCCCTAAGCCAGATAAAGACTAGGGATGAGCTTCGTGTTCGAGTCGAACCCATGTTCGACTCGAACATCGGCTGTTCGATCGTTCGCCGAATTGCGAACGTTATGGGCCGTTCGCGCTAAATTCGTGTGGCGCGTCACGGCCCATAATTCACTGCGGCATCGCAGTGCATTGCTGGCTGATGATTGGCCAAGCATGCACTATGACCCGCATGCTTGGCCAATCACAGCGCCGTCAGTAGAGAGAGCTGTAATTGGCCAAAGCCAGGGTGGCTTTGGCCAATTATGGCTCAGGGGATTTAGTACACACCCCACACTATATAAGGCCGCCTGCACGGCGGCCCTGTGTAGTGTGTGTTCCGGTGTGCTGAGAGATAGAGAGAGAGAGAGACAGTGTCATTTGATTTGAGTTAGATAGATTAGGCAGAACAGTCAGTCAGTTAGCTGCACTTACAGTGTATTGTGTATATATATGCATCCCAGGTGTTGCATATATATATATACACTGTATTCAGTTTAGCTAGATCCGTTCCTGTTATCTTCTATCTAGACTATTTACATTTAATGCAGTGCGTCCTGCTCACAGTGTTCAGCTAGATCCGTTCCTGCTATTTACATTTAGTGCAGTCAGTGCGTCCTGCTCACAGTGTTCAGCTAGATCCGTTCCTGTTATCTTCTAGACTATTTACATTTAGTGCAGTGCGTCCTGCTCACAGTGTTCAGCTAGATCCGTTCCTGTTAAATTCCTACTGACAGGCAGGCTTGTCTGGTTACAGTATATAAAGCTACCTGAAGAAAATTACAGGTGTTCTATTTGATCCTATTAGTACCACGGTCAGGCAGCTAGACTATTTACATTTAGTACAGTGCGTCCTGCTCACAGTGTTCAGCTAGATCCGTTCCTGTTATCTTCCTACTGACAGGCAGGCTTGTCTGGTTACAGTATATAAAGCTACCTGAAGAAAATTACAGGTGTTCTATTTGATCCTATTAGTACCACGGTCAGGCAGCTAGACTATTTACATTTAGTACAGTGCGTCCTGCTCACAGTGTACAGCTAGATCCGTTCCTGTTATCTTCCTACTGACAGGCAGGCTTGTCTGGTTACAGTATATAAAGCTACCTGAAGAAAATTACAGGTGTTCTATTTGATCCTATTAGTACCACGGTCAGGCAGCTAGACTATTTACATTTAGTACAGTGCGTCCTGCTCACAGTGTTCAGCTAGATCCGTTCCTGTTATCTTCCTACTGACAGGCAGGCTTGTCTGGTTACAGTATATAAAGCTACCTGAAGAAAATTACAGGTGTTCTATTTGATCCTATTAGTACCACGGTCAGGCAGCTAGACTATTTACATTTAGTACAGTGCGTCCTGCTCACAGTGTACAGCTAGATCCGTTCCTGTTATCTTCCTACTGACAGGCAGGCTTGTCTGGTTACTGTATATAAAGCTACCTGAAGAAAATTACAGGTGTTCTATTTGATCCTATTAGTACCACGGTCAGGCAGCTAGACTATTTACATTTAGTACAGTGCGTCCTGCTCACAGTGTTCAGCTAGATCCGTTCCTGTTATCTTCCTACTGACAGGCAGGCTTGTCTGGTTACAGTATATAAAGCTACCTGAAGAAAATTACAGGTGTTCTATTTGATCCTATTAGTACCACGGTCAGGCAGCTAGACTATTTACATTTAGTACAGTGCGTCCTGCTCACAGTGTTCAGCTAGATCCGTTCCTGTTATCTTCCTACTGACAGGCAGGCTTGTCTGGTTACTGTATATAAAGCTACCTGAAGAAAATTACAGGTGTTCTATTTGATCCTATTAGTACCACGGTCAGGCAGCTAGACTATTTACATTTAGTACAGTGCGTCCTGCTCACAGTGTACAGCTAGATCCGTTCCTGTTATCTTCCTACTGACAGGCAGGCTTGTCTGGTTACTGTATATAAAGCTACCTGAAGAAAATTACAGGTGTTCTATTTGATCCTATTAGTACCACGGTCAGGCAGCTAGACTATTTACATTTAGTACAGTGCGTCCTGCTCACAGTGTTCAGCTAGATCCGTTCCTGTTATCTTCCTACTGACAGGCAGGCTTGTCTGGTTACAGTATATAAAGCTACCTGAAGAAAATTACAGGTGTTCTATTTGATCCTATTAGTACCACGGTCAGGCAGCTAGACTATTTACATTTAGTACAGTGCGTCCTGCTCACAGTGTTCAGCTAGATCCGTTCCTGTTATCTTCCTACTGACAGGCAGGCTTGTCTGGTTACAGTATATAAAGCTACTTGAAGAAAATTACAGGTGTTCTATCCCAGCTTAGTGCAGCTACAGGCCATTAGTATGTCTGGAAGGCCAAGAAGGAGAGGCAGACAGTCACAAGCCAATAAGAGAGGGCAAGCAGGCTCTGTGTCTAGTGCTGGTCGTGGAGACGGTGCATCCTCATCAGCACGTGGCCATGGGACACGCTTGGCCTTTTTTTCGGCAGCTGGCCGTGTTGAGCCGCAACATGCGGAAGACTTGGTCGAGTGGATGACCAAGCCGTCCTCATCCTCCTCATCCTCTCTCACCCATGCCCAGGGTGCTTTGTCTGGCAAAGCAGCGGCCTCTTCCCTCAGCTCAATGTCATCAGTGACTCCTTCCCTAGCTCCACCATGTCCTCATGAGGATTCCCTCGAACTGTTTGACCACAGTGTTGGGTACATGCTCCAGGAGGATGCCCAGCGTTTGGAAGGCTCTGATGACGATACTGAGCTCAATGAAGGCAGTAACATGAGCACGGACAGAGGGGGTGCCCAAGAAGGACAGCAATCTGGCAGTCATGCTCCCCCTGCTGCAGCATACTGCCAGGTTTGCTCCAGTGATGAGGAGGGAGGGGATGATGAGGTCACTGACTCAACGTGGGTGCCTGATAGGAGAGAGGAGGAGGAGGAGGAGGAGGAGGAGGAGGCGGCGGCACATCACCAACGAGGCAGGATGCCCTCCAGGGGCCAGCCTAAGGGCAGCACATTGACTGCATCACACCCCAAAGCTCCACATGTGCAGGGCGCTGCAGTCTCTGCGCGTTATTCAAAAAGTTCTTTGGTGTGGGCCTTTTTTGAGACGAGTGCATCAGATCGCACCTCTGCTATTTGCAACATTTGTCTCAAGCGTATCTCGCGTGGCCAAAACATCTCCCGCTTGGGTACCACATGCTTGACCAGACATATGTTGACCTGCCATGCAGTTCGTTGGCAAGTGTATCTAAAAGACCCACACCAAAGAACAAAGAGGATCTCTCCTTGCTCCTCATCAGCTGAGATTTCCAACCCCACTAGACCTTCAGTCCTCTCTGAGACCTGCAGTGAGAGGAATGAAGGTGTAGAATTAGGTGTGTCACAGCCAAGTACTTGTGGGCAATCTGCTTTTGGTACACCGACGTCAGATTGTACCAGGCAAATTTCCCTGCCCCAGCTGCTGCACCGCCGAAAGAAGTTTGCTCCCAGCCATCCACATGCCCAGCGGTTGAATGCTAGCTTGGCAAAATTGCTAGCACTTCAACTGCTGCCTTTTCAGTTGGTAGACTCTGCCCCCTTCCGTGAGTTTGTGGAATGTGCGGTTCCTCAGTGGCAGGTACCCAAACGCCACTTTTTCTCACGGAAGGCGATTCCGGCTCTCTACCGGCATGTGGAAGGCAATGTCCATGCCTCGCTGGACAGGGCGGTCAGCGGTAAGGTGCATATTACCGCTGACTCATGGTCCAGCAGGCATGGACAGGGACGTTACCTAAGTTTCACGGCGCATTGGGTGACTCTGCTGGCAGCTGGGAAGGATGCAGGACAAGGTGCAGTAGTGTTGGAGGTTGTTCCGCCACCACGCCTCCAAAATGCTGATTGTGACACACCTCTCTCCTCCACCCCCTCCTCTTCTTCTTCCTCCATGGCCTCTTCCTCGGAACCAGCGGTGCTCCGTAGGCGTTCAAGGGGCTACGCAAGTACGCAGGCTAAAAGATGCCATGCGGTGCTTGAGCTGGTGTGCTTGGGGGACAGGAGCCACACTGGGGCAGAGGTTTTGTCAGCTCTGCAGGGGCAGGTTCAGAGGTGGTTGACGCCACGCCAACTTAAGGCAGGAATGGTGGTTTGCGACAATGGCACCAACCTCCTCTCTGCCCTCCGACAGGGACAAATGACCCATGTGCCCTGTTTGGCTCACGTCCTTAACTTGGTGGTGCAGCGGTTCTTGGGCAGGTACCCGGGCTTACAGGATGTCCTGAGGCAGGCCAGGAAAGTCTGTGTGCATTTCCGCCGGTCATATAATGCCAGTGCTCGGCTGACGGACCTCCAAAAGGAGTTTAACCTGCCCAAGAACCGCCTAATCTGTGACATGCCCACCAGGTGGAACTCAACGTTGGCCATGCTGCAGCGGCTGCACACGCAGCAGAGGGCCATCAATGAGTACCTGTGCGACTATGGCACCAGGACAGGGTCAGGGGAGCTTGGTTTTTTTTCCCCACGCCAGTGGGCCATAATCAGGGATGCATGCACTGTCCTGTCACCATTCGAGGAGGCCACGAGGATGGTGAGCAGTGACAGTGCATGCATCAGTGACACTGTCCCCCTTGTCCACCTGTTGGAGCACACGCTGCGTGGAATAATGGACAGGGCACTGGAGGCAGAACAGAGGCAGGAAGAGGAGGACTTCCTTAGCTCTCAAGGCCCCCTTTATCCAGACAGTGTTCCTGCGTGCCCGCCGATCACACAGGAAGAGGACGAGGAGGAAGAGGAGGAGGAGGAAGATTGTGTCAGTATGGAGGTGGAGCCTGGCACTCAGCATCAGCAGCAGTCTTTAAGGGATCAGTCCCAAGAAACACATGGACTTGTACGTGGCTGGGAGGAGGTGGCTGCGGACCATGTCGTTCTTAGTGACCCAGAGGACTCCGGACCGAATGCCTCAGCAAACCTACGCTGCATGGCCTCCCTGATCCTGCAAAGCCTGCGTAAGGATCCTCGTATTCGTGGTATCAAGGAGAAGGACCAATACTGGCTGGCAACCCTCCTTGATCCACGTTACAAGGGTAAGGTTGCGGACCTTATCTTGCCATCGCAGAGGGAGCAGAGGATGAAACATCTTCGGGAGGCCTTGCAGAAAGGTCTGTGCAATGCATTCCCAGAGACTGGGAGGTTACAAACTCCTGTTTCTGGACAACGTGTTGCTGAGGCTTCGGTCAGTCAAAGAAGGAGCGGTGGAGAAGGTGGCCGTCTGACCGATGCGTTCAGACAATTTTTTGGTCCGCAGCCCCAAGGTATGATCGGTTCCAGCAACCATCGCCAGCGTCTGTTTTACATGGTGCAGGAATACCTAGGGGCAAGATCAGACTTGGACACCTTTCCCACCGAAAATCCTCTGGGTTACTGGGTCTTGAGGATGGATCACTGGCCAGAGCTTGCACAGTATGCAATTGAGCTACTGGCCTGTCCTGCATCCAGCGTTCTTTCGGAACGCACATTCAGTGCTGCTGGAGGCGTGGTAACCGATCACAGGGTGCGTCTGTCCACCGACTCGGTCGATCGGCTGACCTTCATAAAAATGAATGAGTCTTGGATCACCACCAGCTACCAAGCACCTGATGCTGATGTAACCGAATAATTTTTTTTGAAATCTCAGATCCCTTCAAAGACTGCCTATGCTGATGCTGAGTGACTATCCCTGAGTAATTATCCTCTTCCTCCTCAATCATCACGCTGATAGCTTGTAAGAACATTTTTGGTTCTGGGCGCCACCACCAGTGCCTAAGGCACAATTTTTCAGCCCCTGTTTAACAGGGGCGTGTAATTACAATTTTTGATGTAATACTTTGCAGCAGGGCTCGTTCCTGCATTCCAACTAGAGTGTCTGTGAGGGGTTGCAGTGTTGTGGCACCAGCACCAGTGCCTAAGGCCCAATTTTTCTGCCCCTGTCTAACAGGGGCGTGTAATTACAATTTTTGATGCAATACTTTGCAGCAGGGCTCGTTCCTGCGTTCCAACTAGAGTGTCTGTGAGGGGTTGCAGTGTTGTGGCACCAGCACCAGTGCCTAAGGCCCAATTTTTCTGCCCCTGTCTAACAGGGGCGTGTAATTACAATTTTTGATGCAATACTTTGCAGCAGGGCTCGTTCCTGCATTCCAACTAGAGTGTCTGTGAGGGGTTGCAGTGTTGTGGCACCAGCACCAGTGCCTAAGGCCCAATTTTTCTGCCCCTGTCTAACAGGGGCATGTAATTACAATTTTTGATGCAATACTTTGCAGCAGGGCTCGTTCCTGCGTTCCAACTAGAGTGTCTGTGAGGGGTTGCAGTGTTGTGGCACCAGCACCAGTGCCTAAGGCCCAATTTTTCTGCCCCTGTCTAACAGGGGCGTGTAATTACAATTTTTGATGCAATATTTGATGCAATACTTTGCAGCAGGGCTCGTTCCTGCGTTCCAACTAGAGTGTCTGTGAGGGGTTGCAGTGTTGTGGCACCAGCACCAGTGCCTAAGGCCCAATTTTTCTGCCCCTGTCTAACAGGGGCGTGTAATTACAATTTTTGAAGCAATACTTTGCAGCAGGGCTCGTTCCTGCGTTCCAACTAGAGTGTCTGTGAGGGGTTGCAGTGTTGTGGCACCAGTGCCTAAGGCCTAATTTTTCAGCTCCTGTTCAACAGGGGCATGTAATTACAATTCTTGATCTAATATTTCACAGCAGGGCCCTGTGAGGGCTTACAGTGTTGTGGCCACAGCAACACCTAAGGCCCAAATTTCTGCTGAGTATATAGGGCAGGACCCTACTTTCAAACATCTAACTTACAAACGACTCCTACTTGCAAACGGAAGGAGACAACAGGAAGTGAGATGAAATCTACCCCTAGGAAGGGAAATTCTTTCCTGTAAGAGTTAATATGGGAAAACAATTTCTCCTTTCCACTGATGCTTTCCAATCCTTGTTCCACAAAAAAACCCAAATTTTCAAAAAACATTTTTCATTGGGACAAAAAAGTGAGGTGAAATCTTCTGAAGAGGAGGAAAGACAGCAAAACAAATGTCACAGGGGTGATAACCCTTCCCTATGTTTTCCAAAAAGCTTAGAAAAGATTTTTTGGCTGGAGCTAAACACGTTAAAAATGTTCAAAATTACAAACAGATTCTACTTAACAACAAACCTGTATACTGCTGTTCAGAGTATATAGGGCCTGGTGGCCCCACACCTTTCCTTATTTTAATTTGGGTGCGGGGTTCCCCTTAATATCCATACAAGACCCAAAGGGCCAGGTAATGGACTGGGGGGTACCCATGCCGTTTGTCTCACTGATTTTCATCCATATTGCCATGACCCGACATGACATTAAACCCGCAAGCAGTTTTAAATGAGATTTTTTCCTTTAAAAATGACATTTGGTGCAGGGACTGTTCTAAACATGGGAAACACGCGTCACTTTACAGGCATACTATAGACACCCCCCAGGTACGATATTTAAAGGAATATTTCACTTTTTTTTTTTTACTTTAAGCATCATTAAAATCACTGCTCCCGAAAAAACGGCCGTTTTTAAAAGTTTTTTTTGCATTGATACATGTCCCCTGGGGTAGGACCCGGGTCCCCAAACCCTTTTTAGGACAATACCATGCAAATTAGCCTTTAAAATGAGCACTTTTGATTTCGAACGTTCGAGTCCCATAGACGTCAATGGGGTTCTAACGTTCGTGCGAACTTTCGGTCCGTTCGCGGGTTCTGGTGCGAACCGAACCGGGGGGTGTTCGGCTCATCCCTAATAAAGACACAAGCTCGGTCAGCAACTATAGACCAATATCGCTCATTAACAATGATTTGAAGATCCTGACTAAGATCCTTGCAGACTGCCTAGCCTCCTTCATTAGCTTATACATTAATAAAGACCAGGTGGGCTTCATACCGGGGAGGCAGGGTCCCGATCAAATTCGCAGAGCAATTGATATAGTATCCCTTTTTAATTCTAACTGGGATGGGGGCCCATCCAGACAGGGTTGCTTACTCTCTCTGGACCTACAAAAAGCGTTTGACGCTGTCCAATGGCCCTACATATTCCATTTGCTTAAAAAATGGGGATTTGGGGACTCGTTTCTCAATATCATTCACGCACTGTACTCAACTCCCTCAGCTCAGGTACGTCTGCAAGGGTTTTACTCGGACTCCTTCCCCATATCCAGAGGTACAAGACAGGGGTGCCCACTCTCCCCGTTGATCTTCGCCATAGCAATCGAGTCTCTTGCAATAGCCATCAGAAACAACCCAAACATTCAAGGTATTCAAAGTGGTTCCCGGTGCCATAAATGCGCATTATTTGCGGATGACATCTTACTATTTGTATCATCCCCGCTAACTTCGCTTCCCAATATATGCAGTCTCCTAGATGACTTTGGACGGATCTCAGGCCTCAGGGTCAACTACGACAAATCCCAGGCGCTAAATATAAATATTCCAGAACCTCTCCTGGCCAGACTCAGGGATAGCTTCCGGTTCTCATGGAGTGCCTCCTCCATCCCTTACTTAGGGATTCGGCTAACTCCTAAAACTGAACTTCTGTATCAGGCTAACTTTCCTCCTCTCTACAAAAAACTGGAGGAGGACCTCTCACGTTGGTCCAGGCTGTCCCTGTCTTGGCTAGGCAGAATTAACACGATAAAGATGACCCTACTCCCCCATATCCTATACTATTTCAGAGCTCTTCCAATATCGATCGATAATACCCGCCTAAAACGCTTCCAAGCCAACATTGTTAAATACATAGGGGGTAAAGGGGGTCACAGATTCTCCAAAGCGATCCTGTTTAGACCTAGGTCAGAAGGCGGCATGGGATTACCGAACCTAATCTGGTACTTACAAGCAGCACAATTGGCCCAGCTATCCACGGTCTACTCTAGATGGGAACAACCTGACTGGGTTCACATAGAGAGACAAGCGGTCCCCCTCCACACCCCAGACCCTCCATTCTTTCCCCAACGTTGTCGCATTCCTTTGCATTATGGGACAGATTGAAAAGCAACAAAAGATTAACATCCCCCATGGCACCATTACAGCACTTATTTAACAATCCCGAATTCCCCCCAGGTCTCAACATTTCTGACTTTAAATGGTGGCTCGATAAAGGGATGTACAGAATAGGACACTTCCTTAGACCATTAGGCCCAATCTCTAAAGCTTTTTGTGTCACAATCTAGATATGCCACAATCCAAACTCTTTAGATTCTCCCAAATATCAAGCTACTTACACAATAAGTGTAGATCTCTCCCGAATGGTACCCAAATGACTCCTTATGAACTATGGTGTGGCCAGGCCAGCGAGCAGAGGGGTGGCATTTCGGTGATTTACAAAGCCTTATCCTCTGCGCAATCCAAGGCACCTTACATGCTAGCCTGGGAGGAAGATATATCTCAAAGCTGGCAACTGGAAACCTGGCATAGGAACTTTTCCCAATCCTACAAAGGCATTCTGAACTCTGGGCTAGTGGAGAGTAGCCTGAAAGTACTAACCAGATGGTACCTGGTTCCCTCCAAAATAGCTCGCTTTTACCCTTCAGCATCCCCCCTCTGTTATCGGGGATGTGGCCTTAAGGGTGATATGTTCCATACATGGTGGACCTGCCCCAGAATCAGACAATTCTGGCACAAGATTTTCACTTGGATTAGTAGGATTGCCGAGAGGCCTATTCAAATGTCTCCTCTAGTGGCACTCCTCAATTTCCCAGTAAGAGAAGTTTCCAGGATCACACAACGCCTCATCTTCTTTATCATCCTAGAAGCCAAGCTCACCCTAGCTAAAGCCTGGAAAAAAACGACAGTATCCACACTCTTAGCCAAAAGAAAGATTTCCTGGATTATGAACCAAGAAAAAATGGTAAGTGTGATACTGGAACGCTCAGCCAAATTCCAACAAATTTGGGAACCTTGGGCGAGGTACATTGGGGTCTCGCTTTGACTCTTCCCAGAGCTATTACACATCGACATTTCTCTTCTTCCCAGTCGACTCCTACGCATCTTTCTCTACCCTCATCTCCTCTACCCCTTCTCTCTACAACCTCCCTTTTTCCTTTCTCTATACTTTTCTCCTCCCTTTCTCACCTCACTTTCCTTCTTTATTTGATGGTATTAGGCTTTGACCTGTGATCGAATGATCATAACCTGGCCTCGGACGGGGATCCTCCTGAGTCGGTCCCCGGTCCTGGCCCAAACCAGAACAACCTTATTGGCGCCCTGATTCCCAGTTTTCTATTTCATTTGTTTCTATATTTACTTTCTCAGATGCTATTGTTAAACAGTTTCTGACGTTACTAGTTTAAAATCAGTAGACACCGAATAGGTTCGGTCATGTACTGCGGTGAACATGGATGTGATAGCCTAGGTCGTCATCAGCACCCTTCCACCTAGGTATTTGACACCTTGCATTTTCTAGTTAGAAAGATGTTGGGAGAGGAGGAGTCCCGCCACAGTGTGTACCCAATTGGGGTGGCGGGCCTCTCCCTCCCAATATCGCATACAAACTAATCTAAATCTGATTTATAGCTCTCCTATGTTCACCTTGCTCAAAGTATATGACTGATTTTGTTCATTTTATACTACACTGTTCTGTATACCAAAGCCTCATTAAGTTGTACATAATGCGACCGTGATGGTCATCTGTATTTTACTGTCTCAAAAGTTTTTGCAATGACATGTAATGTTTTCCCTACGTCCCCTTTCCCATTCTCTTTTGAAAATAAAAAAATATTGAAACGAGAAAACTGGCTAAAAGACAGAATTTAGAAAGTAGTGGTTAATGATTCTTACTCTGAATGGTCTAAGGTTTTTAGTGGTGTACCTCAAAGTTCAGTGTTGGGACCCTTACTTTTAAATATATTTATAAATGATATAGGGTCTGGGATTAAAAATACAATTTCAGTCTTTGCAGATGACACCAAGCTATGCAGTGGAATAACATCCTTACAGGATGTCCCCAATTTACAAGGCGACCTCAATGCATGGTTTATTTGGGTGACTATATGGCAAATTAGATTTATTGTTGATAAATATAAAATTATGCACTTGTGGGCTAAAAATATGTATGCATCATACATACTAGGGGGAGTACAACTGGAGTAATCATTGGTGGAGAAGGATCTGGGTGTTTTGGTAGATCAAAAAACTAATAATAGCGTGCAATGCCAAGCTGCTGTTTCCAAAGCAAGCTAAATCCTTTCTTGTATTAAGAGAGGTATGGACGAGAGGGAGAGAGAGAGAGAGAGAGAGAGAGAGAGAGAATTTTGCCCCTGTACAAATCATTAGTAAGATGTCACCTGGAATGTGCAGTTCAGTTTTGGGCACCAGTTCACAAAAAGGATATCGGGGAACTGGAGAAAGTGCAGAAAAGGGCAACAAAACTGGTAAGAGGCATGGAGGAGCTCGGCTATGAGGAAAGATTAGAGGAACTGAATTTATTCTCTCTTGAGAAGAGGAGATTGGGGGGATATGATCAACATGTACAAATACATAAGTGGTCCATATAGTGAACTTGGTGTAGAGTTGTTCACTTTAAGGTCATCACATGGGACGAAGGGGCACTCTTTACGTCTGGAGGAAAAGAAATTTAACCTCCAAACATGAAAAATCTTCTTGACTGTAAGAGCTGTGAAAATGTGGAATATACTCCTTCGAGAGCTGGTTCTAGCCAGGTCAGTAGATTGTTTTAAAAATGGCCTGGATTCTTTCCTAATGTCCATAATATACCTGAACACTAATATTTATAGATAAAATGATCAAGGGAATATCAGCTTGTGTCTGGGGGGATCAGGAAGGTTTTTTTCCCCCACTGAAGCAAATTGGATCATGTTTTATTGTTTTTTATTTGCCTTCTTTCGGTTATAGGATTGTGTATATGGGGGCTTTTTTTCTCTGTGGGTTAAACTGGATGGACTTGTGCCTTTTTTGAACCAGACTATATAACTATGTAACTATGTAATGTGCAAATCTGTAAATACAGAAATCTGTATTTCTACTGATGATGGGAATAAATCTAATAACAATACAAAATCTAGCTACTCATTTGCCCCGGCTGTCTTGAAACTACCTGATATTTGTCATATGTATAGCCATAAAAATGCAAAAATAAAAATCCTTCCATTATTATTAAAAATTAATGACATGTTTGCAAATAAGTTGTTGAATGTTTAGGATAAATATTCCATGACTGGTGACACTGTAGTGAACAAATGTACTCCGTATGAGGATCTTAGAGGAGTCTATAAAATCAAGGTCTTTTTTGTTTGCTTATATAACTATTACATCTATGTTAATGCAGTTATAACAATAGCATACTCACAATGGAAGTACAATTCTTCATCTCCATCCTGACTTGCCTTGCTGTAGCCGCACTGCCTGTGGAAACAGAGCAATAGGTAATAATAATGATTTTGTGCCGAATATATTTCATTTTGTAAGGGATTTGTAAACTGGTGTTTACAGTATTTTATTATGTATATACAATCTTTATTTTTCAAACAAACATTTAATTCAGTGTTTACCTATGACATTAGTGCTACAGAGTGTCATTGATCTAAAGAGCGAGCACAGGAGAAACTGCTTTCAGATCCTCTCTTAAGCCGGCTACACACTATACAATTTGTATACAATTTTCTTGTAAATCTTTCCTTTAGATTTACCAAAACCATATAATATGAGGTCAAACCAAAACACTTTCAAATAGTATGCAATCAGGCAGGCCCTTGCACTACATAGTTGAAGGTAATACTAAAGGAAATTGAAGAACAAAAATTGTATAATGTGTATCCAGCTTTACTCTCTTGCTCATACAGCCCTCCTGGATAAACTATACTATAAGGGCTGAAACAAGCTTCTGTGCTGTTGTACCATGTGTGTTAACTCATGTGTTACTGCAACACACATTCATGCTCACTATGCGCATTAGTGTGTGGCAGTGCCATTCATTTTGAATAGAACCCCAACACACTAAGAAATTGCAGCTCTGATGTACATGAGTTGCATCTCGCCACAATGCACAATAACACACAACCTTGGGAAGCTGCATCAGAAAAAATGCTGCATTCATTTTTTGGTCTGTTCCTATATTTTGGCAGCTCATTTAAAATGAATGGACTGCCCTAATACAATGCACGTTAAAGCACATGTGTTAATGCAATTTATTGGAATGAAGAAGTGTAGATGGGCCTTACCAGTACAGAGTTATCGTTATGCAAAATAACTGTTCACTTAGCTTATTGATCCTGCCAAAGGTAAAAACATTTTTTTTCTTTTTTTTGTTAATTTCTCTGCTCTTGATGGAGTAGTTAAAAGTAAACATAGCTTTACCTTATTTACTTAGCTAAAAGAACTGTCTCTACTCTTAGCACCGGTTCACACCAGAATGTTATGCAGGAATGGTGCGTTCTGTGCACTTTTCCTGCTCCATGTTCAAAACACACTGCCTTTGCGATCTGCTGCAGGTGCCAATACATTTTTAATGGCACCCCAAACACAGTGTGTTTACTGGCACAAGATCACATATTACCCCAGTACCATTCTATTTAGTGTGGCATGTTTTTCATAAGTAGTGCATACACTACTTTTTGTGAATTTCAGCGCAAATGAAATGAATGGGCTGCGAAATCACACTGCAGGAGAACACACAGGTATTGAACAGGATTATGTACCGTATCCCTGTGAGATTCTAGTGTGAACCTGTCCTTACAGTAAACAAACTTTCACAAACTGGTGAAGGGAAAAGCAACAGACTGATAAGCCCATCTGTCTGTCATTCTGTTCCTCATCAATGGGATCCTATATAGCACATGAACACTGCGGTACAACTGGCTGGCTCTTTGTGTTGCTTATCCCTCTCCCGGTCTAAACTCTGCTGTACAGTGGTCTGCAAAAATACATGCATTGATATATTATTAAATAAAGAGCTGCATTAATTTATGCCTATTATATATGGAGTTCAACTTTTAGCTTTTCAAATGATCAGTGACTTAGGCGGGGTTCATACTGGGGAAACTTGTCACGCCCCATTCAGTGCAATGAAACCATTTTAATCAGAGCGACAGGACACAGCACATCAGGGCACAGCACATCAGGGCACAGCACATCAGGGCACAGCACATCAGGGCACAGCACATCAGGGTACAGGGCCCAGTACATCAGGACACAGCACATCAGGGCACATCAGGGCACAGGTCACAGCACATCAGGGCACATGTTACAGTACATCAGGGTACAGAGCCCAGCACATCAGGGTACAGCACACCAGGCCACATCAGGGTACAGCACATCAGGGCACAGCACATCAGGGTACATGTTACAGTACATCAGGGTCCAGAGCCCAGCACATCAGGGTACAGCACACCAGGCCACATCAGGGTACAGAACATCAGGGCACAGCACATCAGGGTACAGAACATCAGGGCACAGCACATCAGGGTACAGGCCATCAGGGCACAGCACATCAGGGTACAGAGCCCAGCACATCAGGACACAGGTCACAGTACATCGGGGCACAGAACATTAAGGCACAGCACATCGGGGCACAAGGCACATTGGGGCACACGACATTAAGGCACAGCACATCGGGGCACAAGGCACATCGGGGCACACCAGGGCACAGGACATTGGGGCACAAGGCACATCAGGGCACGGGGCACATAGGACATCAGGGCACATAGCACATTAGGGCATGGGGCACATCAGGGCACATAGCACATCAGGGCACGGGGCACATCAGGCACATAGCACATCAGGGCACGGGGCACATCAGGGCACATAGCACATCAGGGCACATAGCACATCAGGGCACATAGCACATCAGGGCACATCAGGGCACATAGCACACCAGGGCACATAGCACATCAGGGCATGGAGCACATCAGGGCATGGGGCACATCAGAGCACAGGGCACATCAGGGCACATGGCACATCAGAGCATGGGGCACATCAGAGCACATGGCACATTAGGGCACGGGGCACATCAGGGCACATAGCACATCAGGGCACAGAGAACATCAGAGCACATGGCACATCAGGGCACATAGCACATCAGGGCATGGGGCACATCAGGGCACATAGCACACCAGGGC
Source organism: Aquarana catesbeiana (assembly GCF_042186555.1). Classification (NCBI taxonomy): domain Eukaryota; kingdom Metazoa; phylum Chordata; class Amphibia; order Anura; family Ranidae; genus Aquarana; species Aquarana catesbeiana. The sequence continues at coordinate 433,472,435 of NC_133325.1, read as the reverse complement.
ACATAGCACATCAGGGCATGGAGCACATCAGGGCATGGGGCACATCAGAGCACATGGTACATCAGGGCATGGGGCACATCAAGGCACATAGCACATCAGGGCACATAGCACATTAGGGCACGGAGCACATCAGGGCACGGGGCACATCAGGGCACGGGGCACATCAGGGCATGGGGCACATCAGGGCACATGGCACATAGCACATCAGGGCACAGAGCACATTAGGGCACATAGCACATCAGAGCACAGAGCACATCAGGGCACGGGGGCATATGGCACAATAGGGCACATCAGGGCACATAATGGCACATGGGGCACATGATGGGGCACATGGCACATTATGGGGCACATCAGGGCACATTATGGGGCACATCAGGGCACATTATAGGGCACATTGTGGGACACATCAGGGCACATAGCACATTATGGGGCACATTGTCTACTAGCCTGCATGCAGAGAAGCACTGGAAGCATCTGTGATAAGTTTGCTCTCATGTCACGCTGCTCCCCGGCGGCCCCTCCTCTCTTCTCGTCCATCCCAGATGATGTCACAAGCAAATAGGGAAGGATGAGAAGAGAGGAAGGGCTGCCGGGGAGCAGCGTGACATGAGAGCAAACTTATCACAGATGCTTCCAGCGCTTCTCTGCATGCATCTCGATCTACCTGTCAGGCGCCAGCTGTCTGCAATTGATGGGTAGATCGCCGCGGACCTCCAATGCAGGATAGAAACTCTGCCTGATAGGGAAGTGAGAGGCAGGGCGGGGCTGGTCTCAGGCTTGTGCCGGGTGCAGGAGGGCACTCAGCACATGTTAAAAATTATCCATTTTTGCGCGGCCGGTTCACTGGCGCTTCTATTGCGCCCCTCTTCCTCCAGTAAATGGTCCCGTCCAGGGCATCTCCCCCTTCCGCCCCCCTTGTACCGGCCCTGCCACAACCTATGTAACAAAATCATTTGTCTATTGAAAATTAGATTAGATGGCAAAACGGTTCCTTTTGTTACAGGTTAGGAAGTCTTACCTTCTCCATATCATGAGTCCCACCACCATGGACAGCAAAACAATGAATCCAGCCACAGACACTATCACTATGATGATGAGAGGGTTCTGTTCACTGGATGCCAGAGCCACTGCAATACACATGAGCAGAGTATGTCATTAAAATACGTAATGTTTCTATGCACTTCAAAAGAGAGAAGAACAACACACAGAGCTATGTAATAAAATAAATTACTTCACTTAAATCATTACTTTTATCCTTATAGGAAAAACTTGCTATTGGTCAGTGAGACTATCCATCACATTCAATGATAGATAGCAAGGCTCAAATTTGCTTAAAAATATACTTCAATTAAACATGATCATTTTAAACTTAGTTGCTGTATTACTAGAGTGGCCCCTCTTGCTTTTCCGAAAACACCCAATTTAGAGCTTATGAATATTAAACGCAGTGTGTATACTAGTTTATGAGCCACCCCCGCTCTGAAAAACATAAACAAACAAAAGGGCGCACATGTCTAGTGCATTACCAACAACTTTTTATTTGAAAATAAAACCAAAGAAGTGCATACTCACAAAAGCACTAGATAAAACAGCAATGTACATAAATACAAGTGGTAAGGAAATCCTTAAGGAGGAGCGCCAAAAAAATTAAAAGTCAACAGCTACAAATACTGTAGCTGCTGATTTTTAATATTAGGACACTTACCTGTCCAGGATCCCTCGATGTTGGCAACCCAACCGAATTTCCAATCAGCTCTCAGGTGCTGCCACTGCCATTCATTGTAAGGGAAACCAGTAGTTAAGCCTTGTGGCTTCACAGCTGGTTCCCAACTGAGCATGCGCGAAGTGTGCTGTGCTTTGTGAATGGCCCAGTGGCGGGGGGAAGGAGGGGGGGGGCTGAACTTCCGAGGGACCTCACAAGTCTCCCAGGAGTGGGGATGGGTATCTGTCAAAAAGCAAACAAGCAGAGCTTTCCCTTTTGGGTGGAGTTCCATTTTAATTAGAGGTGAAACTCATACTACTCTGACATACATCAGACTTTTAATTTTGACTTCTAGGAGCTGGCCTCTGAGACTGGTGTGCAATGGTCCCTCCTTCTTCTTTGGGAAAAGCTGTAAGTGTGTGTTTTATTTAAGAGGAGAAAAGTTATACAGACTATTTTTGCTCTGAGGAAGAGGGCCCATTTCTTGAAATATGTAAGCTGGCAAGTCTAATATATGTCAAGGTCATATGAATTTCATCTTTAATTAGGGACCTCTGCCACTTGGGTTTATGTTCATTGCTGGTTAACCTACGGCATTTGTGAGTATGCATTTGTTTGGTTTTATTTTTGAATAACAAGTTAATGGTAATGCACTAGGCCTGTGCATTCTTTGTTTGTGTTGTTTCAAGATTCCCTGTCTGCAGCATTGGTTCTGCTTACCAGTCCTAGATGGGGATCCAAGATTGGAACGGACATCTTTTACAGCCATTTGAATGCTCAATAATCCCCTAGTGCTATGGTGTCAAGTGTGTTCACCCTCTTTCTGAGACTACTTTGGCTTATTCCAATCATGAATGGGAGATTGTGCAGCACAGAATCATACTTAAATGTGGCTACTTCCCAACCATATGAACATTTAGGAAATTTAATAAATCAGTCCACATTGGACTTTTTGGATAAAAATAGCACTTCCTAGATTTATTTTACTGGGAGAAAATCTTCACAACTTGAAAAAACTATACAGAAATTTTAATATGTACTATGTATAATATTTTGTATAATTGGTTGATTCCCTAACTGCTGTTCTATGGCTAGCATGAATGCACCATTACAGTGGTAAAATGAAAAATACACATTGGGGGTTATTTACTAAAGGAAAATTCACTTTGCACTGCAAGTGCACTTGAAAGTGCACTGAAAGTGCACTTGGAAGTAAAGTCACTGTAGATCCGAGGGGGACATGTAAGGAAAATAAAAATCAGCATTTTAACTCGCACATGATTGGATGATAAAATCAGCAGAGCTTCCACTCATTTCAGATCTACCCCTTAGATTTAGAGCAACTGCACTTCCAAGTGCACTTTAAGTGCACTTTCAAGTGCACTTGCAGTGCAAAGTGGATTTGCCTTTCGTTAATAACCCCCATTGTTTACTGTTGTTCTTTTCCTTTTATTTTAATATCTTGCTGTTGTCACAGAGCATGTAAAAGCACAAATATGTAGCATACGTTTATGAACCATGCCGTGGAATAACCAAAGGTTGAAGAGGATCATTATTAACTAGTTAAGGACTAGCCTCCGCAGTTGTACCGGTGGTAGGTTGGGTCCCCTGTGTGAATCACGTCACTGTATGTCGGGCGCGTACACGGCGGTCTGTGGGTGCGCGTGTGCCACCGGAGGTGCATGCATGCACCCATTCTCTAGCGGAGGAGCCAACCGGCGGGTCCAGTGGACTCGATATCCACCAGCCACCCGTGATCGCTCCAGAGACAGGCAGAACAGGGATCTGTCAGTGTAAACAAACAGATCCCATTCTGTCAGGGGAGTATGGTGAGATCTGCTGTTCCTAGTGATTAGGAACAGCGATCTTTCTCCTCCTCCAGTCAGCCCAGCCCCCATACAGTTAGAAACACCTCCCAGGGAACACTAAATCCCTTGATCACCCCCTAGTGTTAACCCCTTCCCTGCCAGGGACATTTATACAGTAATCAGTGGCTATTTTTAGCTCTGATCGCTGTATAAATGTCAATGGTCCCAAAAAAGTGTCAAAAGTGTCTGATCTGTCTGATGCAAGGTCGTAGTCCCACTAAAAATCACAGATCACTGCGCCATTACGCCATTACTAGTAACAAAAAATAATAATAATAAAAATGCCATAAATCTAGCCCCTATTTTATAGACGCGATAACTTTTGCGCAAACCAATCAATATACGCTTACAGAGGTTTTTTTACCAAAAATACGTAGCAGAATACATATTGGCCTAAACGGAGGAAGACATTTTTTGGGGGGATATTTATTATAGCAAAAAGTAAAAAATATTGTTTTTTTCCAAAATTGTCACTTTTTTTTGTTTATAGTGCAAAAAATAAAAACCGCAGAGGTTATCAAATACCACCAAAAGAAATCTCTATTTGTGGGAAAAAAGGACATACATTTTGTTTGGGTACAGTGTCATATGACCACGCAATTGTCAGTTAAAGCGACGCAGTGCTGTATCACAAAAAATGGCCTGGTCATTAAGGGGGCAAATCCTTTACAGTCCTTAAGTGGTTAAAGACCTGTGTGCATATGATTTTTTTTTGTTACTTTTTCCCAACTGAATAGGGATGCCAATGCAGCTTGAAACAGTTCAGAAGGGGTTCAATTGCAGGTCAGAAGGGGGTCTTCAGGTCAAATTTACCTGTGAAACCCCTCAAACAGATCTCAAATAAAAGCTAAATGCAACTGAAAGACATAGCTCTTAGATTACACTCAATTTGGATTATCTTTATGAAGTTGGATTTGACAACTATAGACAAAAGAAGTTTACACCATGCATTACGTTGTCTCCAAATTTGACAAGAAGTGGATCCACATTTAGTAAAGCACATATTTTAGGATTGATAGAAATGGTCAGTCTTACATATTTAGCCACCTTGATGGAAGTGGAAGAGTTTGGTAGAATGGATTTTAATTCCTCAACAAGCAACAATACAGACTTACTTCACTTAATTAATAATCACAAAAAGTGATCAAAGATAGAGATTATAGTCATAACATTTTCTAAAAAACAGATTGTATCACCCCAAAATATAGCACTGTTTTTCCTTCTATAGTACTTTGTTTAAAGGCATTGATATCTGAGGAATGGCTGATTACCACTGCGATTGGTACAATAGCTTACAGCTAATAAAGTGAATATTATTATTATTGGGGATAGGGGGACCTTTGCTGGTTGTCACATAATAATTTAAATTGAGGAGAAAAACAATTATTTTTTCTAATTCTTACACAGGGATACAATTTGAACCCATTCAATAAATATAGAGTTGAAATGAAATGTTTCCATCAGGGCCTATAAATATAACAATTCAATACTAACAAAGGTTTTAGTTGCATTTAGAGATAATATTGCTCTTGCTCCTGTGTTATCCGGGGGGTGGAAGAGTTGTACATTTTTTTAACTCATAAAACCTATTTGATTGGGACACGTTTATGTATTACTGCAACCAAGCAACTTTCTAACATTTTAGCTATGAATTTAAAATATATTGCAAGCAAAGATATCAGGCAGTATGAATTTGGATGCATCATATCCTTACCAGGTTTCAGTATAGCCACCATTATCCCCTTATGCAAAGAGGTTTATAGTAAATGGAGTTTTAAAATGCATTAATATTGTCTAATAACAAAGGCAAGAGAGTGTCTTATATAACTACACTAGGACACCATCACTCCAGGGGTCTTGTTATAGAAAGTATCTCCAACACACTTTCTAGCTCTTCCAAAGTAAAATGAGAATCTATAGTATGTAATTTATATCCACCAGCTACCAAACTGGTAATGTTATCTGTTTTAAATAATGACCTAGTTGCTCAGCTGAATATGTCCTATTGGATGCATACAAATTACTATAAAATAGAATGTCTGCTATAACAGAGATAGTGTAAACTAGTATGCCTATTTCATTTTCTATCATCCCAATGTAGGGAGATGACTGTTGGGCCTGTATTATAGTTACTCATAGATGCCCAACTTTATTTTCCTTTTCAAAGTAATGCTGCTTTGAAAAAGGCCCATCTTCAGCCTTCTTCAATGGGTTTTGTTGACTAGTTCATGTGCCACTACCCAATTATTCAAACAAATACTATAAGGATCATTAATATATTCCTTATGTTCTCAATTTCACTTGTACCCCTCCTGTTCCTTCCCATTTTCTGTAACAACTGAAAAATACAGTTTCAATGCATCTTAGACTACCAACAGAGATTTTGTAGAGTGATTCCATCCCAAAAAAATTATTAACATTGGAAACAATAGAAGAGGACTCCAGAAACAATCTTAACCAAAATACAGATTAAAGCCCCGCACACACGATCAGACTTTCTGACGGGAAATGTTGGATGTCAGGCTGTTGGCAGAAAATCCGACCATGTGTATGCTGGAAACAATTGCCAGACAATTGTTGTTGGACTTTCTGCCAACAAATGTTGGCTTGCATTTTTTCTAATTTTCCGCAAACAAATGTGTGTTGTCGGATTTTCCGATCGTGTGTACACAAGTCTGTCGGAAATCTCCAAATGCAGCGCACAATTCTCTTCTTCTTTAATAAGATAATAATGAAGCTGCTTTGCTGGTGATACTGATGGAGTTATTGGAAACAAATTTTCAAAAGGCTTTCTTTTCTAGTGATATTATGTTTTTTTTTTTTAATTTGTGCAAGTTACCACAACACCATTATCCCGTAGTTTTTAAGATCAAAGATACAACTATGTTGGTGTCCCTTGTCAATTTTACATCGTATTTTTTAAAATGTAACTGCCTACTCCCAAACTGTCATTTGAAGTAAAACACATAGCCAAGTATTGTTCTCCACAATTTTTTTTATTGTACATTAAAAAAAAATTAGAAATGCTATTTGCCATTGGAACTTAACCAAAAAGTGCATTCTATGCATCCAAAAATATAGAAAATATACCAAATAAAATCATTATTTAACCAAAAAATAATGTCAAAGCAATAACTCCAAGACCAATATTTAATAACACGTTACCTTCTCTGATTCTGCAACATGTCTGGTTGACGAACAGCCATTCAGAAACGAACTGAAAAGCACGAAATGAAAAACGCAATCTGAAAAGCGCTAAATGAAAAACGCGAAAAGAAAAGCACGAATCAACACTCACCAAACTTCTACTAACACTAAATTAGCAGAAGGAGCCCAAAGAGTGGTGCTAAAGAGTTGAAAAACCACGTAGTATGTCTAGTACGTCACTACGTTCGTAATTGTTGGCCAACATTTGTGTGACCATGTGTATGCAAGACAAGTTTGAGCCAACGCCCCTCAGACAAAATTCCACAGTTTTGTTGGTGGAAAGTCCAATTGTGTGTACGAGGCATTATGCCGCGTACACACAACCGGACTTTACGGCATACTTGGTCCTGCGGACCAGAGTCCGTCGGACAATTCGATTGTGTGTGGGCTCCAGCTGACTTTTTTTCCCCAAAAGTTCGACGGACCTAGAAATGAAACATGTTTCAAATCTTTTTGACGGACTCGAGTCCGGTCGAAAAGTCCGCTCGTCTGTATGCTAGTCCGACAGACAAAAACCGACTCTAGGGCAGCTATTGGCTACTGGCTATGAACTTCCTTGTTTTAGTCCGGTCGTACGTCATCACGTACAAATCTGTCGGACTTTGGTTGATCATGTGTGGGCAAGTCCGTTCATTCGGAAAGTCTGTCATAAAGTCCATCGAAAAGTCCGCCGGACAAAGTCTGCCGTAAAGTCCGGTCGTGTGTACGCGGCATAAGCCTCCATGGAAGAGAAGTATCTCTAGTATTAATTTAAAATTGTACTACCAATGGAGTATGATCAGAATTTCCCCTAGCCAAATATGTTAATTATATTTAATAAATAATGGTATTATGTTGGGAGGACCAAATGCTAGGTCTGCTCTAGGCAATGTTGTATACATTTTAGAAACAAGAAAATATTTCTCCTAAGGACATATTGTACACAATACATCTAAAACCCAAGCTCCTTGCCCCTGGCTTCTGGCTTCTTTTCCGAACACTGAGAAAATACTGTACATTTCTCACTATACTCAGTTATATTACCCCTCAGGTTTTTTTTTCTGGAACTTCAACAATTTTGATGTCATGAGTTATTAATAATATCCATTTTATCAATGATAGCATTTGACTTTTTTGGCAAAAGATGATGCCTGCTTTATTTTAGAACCAAAATTCTTTCTCAAGTTTTATTTAACCCACGCATAATAGAAATTACTACTTCCTTCATTGTTTCTATCTGAGTTTTTAACAAAGTTACACTCTTGCACTGAAGCACTATTTTCTGAGAGTCACTTATCCCCTCAGAAATCAATCCCAGTATGTCAGAATAAACTTGAGCGCTCAGCTTCTTGGGGGAAATAGAGCAGGGACGTGCGGTGAGGTCAGTGGCTGGTGAGGCACTGGCTAGTATCAGAGCCAGATACACACAAGTTACATACGCCGCAATCGTTAGAGTGAGAGCAATAATTCTAGCACTAGACCTCCTCTGTAACTCTAAACATGTAACCTGTAAACATTTTTAAAGCGTCGCCTATGGAGAATTTTAGGTAACAAAGTTTGGCACCATTCCACAAATGTGGGCAATTTTAAAGCGTGACATGTTAGGTATCTATTTACTTGGCGTAACATCATCTTTCATAGTATACAAAAGAATTGGGGGTTCTGAGTAATTTTCTAGCAAAAAATTAGGATTTTTACATGCAGAAGAGAAGTGTCAGAATTGGCCTGGTTGGCAAGGGGTTAATTACCATAAGTAATTAATATACAAATAATTATTATATATTGTTTTTAAGGTAATTTACTATATTTTCAAAAACTGTACTCAAGCAGATGGCTTAACAGTCAAATTACTGAAGTTTGAAGTTATAACTTAAAACCAGTAATTTCACAGTAAATAGATAAATAATAATATATGATTTGGCTTGTTTAAAACAGTACCTTTTCAGCAGCTGCAGATTCTCATTCTCCCTCTTAACTGTGTGAGAAAAACATGGGATTATGGGTAAATCTTATACTCATAAACCCATGTCTTTCTTTGTAGTTAAGAGGGCTGGGCTGGGAGGGAGTATTTGACTTTTAGACACATGTCCTTTTCTATGACACTGCAGTGAGAGGAGAGCCTCCACTCCAGCATTTTAATTGGACAGCTTATTCCAATGGTGCTTTACCATTGGTCCAAGGCTCCAAGCTGTCCATTGAGCTCAGTGCTTCTGACAAGAAATCAGAGGCACTATGAGCTCATCCTCTCAGTCTGCTGCAAACAGCTTGTATTTAAACTGGCCACCCTGTATGTAGCTTCTGACAGGCTGCACAAGAAGCCCCATATCTACAGAAATATAAGTGGCAGAAGCCCCAAATTTTGACCAGTGGTGGGGTAGGACTTCAGTCTCGCCCAGCTACATTTTTTTATATGTTCATGGCAGGTGAGGCTCGCCTGCCCCCCCGCCTCCCCTTCCTCTTCTCTTTCATGTTTTTTCACACACCATCCTGTAATAGTTGTACTGGTGTACACACCTCTCGCCTTTGCTTTTTTTGGCGTCTCCTCTAGTAACCAAATCTTACCCATGGATGAGAGAGAGAAACAAAGTACTAAGCAAAAGACACTAGTAACCTCTTTAGGTTCTGCAATTAGAAGTACACCCTCAATCCAGAGCTTTTAATGGAAAAATAGTCCTTATGTGTTTCACAGGAACAGTTTGTGACCACCTTGCTGTTTGTCATGCAGATAACACAGTAGTACCGTTTCACATGTAGTTTTAGGCTTCTTGCAGCTGGAGCTGTCTAGGAGCAGTGTAGCCCTCCCAGTATTTTGGCTGTGCCTGGGAGTAACAGGTTCAGCATCCAGTCCTGTTGCTGGCAGACTGTCTAAGCCTCTGGGACTGAATGCTGTATCAGACCATTATGCTTGAATGCACAGGGCCCTAATTGCTGGTACCAATTGGTACAGTGTTCAGTCCTGTCCAGCCAGAGCCTGCCATAGGAAGGATGGCCTGGGAAGGATGTGAAGGAAACCCACATAAAGCAGGAGATCGAAAGCCACCACTACACAAGCCCAGCAAAGCTCTAGACCAGGTGAGATGCACTATGGGAGCCAGGATGCATGTTGTCACATCCACTCCCTATACCCTCTAGGTTACACCTTTCTCTGAATTGAATTATTGTCTATATTTTCAATTATTTAGTCACTAAGGTGATACTAAACATCAAATATGTGGGAAATAATTGGACTTTCTGTTGAACACAGTATACAAATGACAACAACAAATAAATGTGTCAGGTAAATGTTTATTAGAAAGATTGAAATTGCCTTTTGTTGTGTACAGGCTATGGGATGTTGCTTGGGGAGAATGGTGATGGGTTAAAATAAAGGCAAATGTCACATTTTTCTTTAAATAAACATAAACATAAACATCACATGCTGGTATCCTGCCAGGTCAACTTTAATGAAATCCGTATTTCAAAATTACTCTGCTGAAATATTAAATGAAGCCTTTTGGCTTCCACAAGCTTTGACACAGCCATATAAGATGGCATGAGAAAAAAATATTCCTGTTTATCACAAGGCCGTATTAAAATGATGACATCTGAATGCTTTTCTTATTCATTAATTTTCTGCCACCCAATGTTTGAATAAGAAGGCTCTAGGCAGCTACACTTTTTTTCCATAAAAATTTTATTGGATTCAATTCATTCTGAAAATGTCTCTTGAGCAGTAAACGGATGCAATTTAAGGCCCCGTTAAGCACAATCTGTAAAATTCATACCGAGCAAGCTATCATTCCAACCTTTCATTTATATCTGTGGTGTCTGTTTAAATGGAAATCATCCCTTTCTCAGCCAACAATATTTTTGACATGCATGCCTCTGCCGTACCTTTTTTAACCAACTGTGGGTGAGCTATCTATATTGTGGCTTTAGAGCCTTTTAATGGAACAAAATGAGAGGTTTTCATACATACATACAATTTCTCAGCAGATAAAAACCACTTGCCCCAACTAATCGGTTTTCTTGCAAATTGATATAAAATCCATGCCCTAGTTAATCCTTAACCTCCTCCAGCAGCCTTAGTTCAGGTTAAAAACATAGGGAAATCTTAAAATGTTGCCAATGGCTTTACATTGTAATAAGCAGAAAAATGGAACTGCTTTGCAAACATTTAATGTAATAATGCAACTACAGTATATAGGAAATATTTTTTTAGGTCAGCTTAGTTTACAGTTTTGGTAGTATTATTTTTTTAACCTGATAACTGATCTTGATAACTTGATTTTTTTTAACTTAAACTTATCTCCATGTTTTAATGAAGTATAGTTATAAGCAGATAGGAGAAGGAGGAAATTGCAAACAAACTATTACCTTCACTACTAGATGTGCCCACTGTGTACACTTTAAAAACTATATGTAGCCTTAGCTACATAATTATACAGTGATGCGTTCGGGAATGGGACGGGAACTTCCTGTTCTGTTACCAGAAACAAAATCAAGTTAGCCTGAGTGCTGCTCAGCCATTCACAAGCTTTGAATGAATACAAAGCTTTCTTTGGTTGGCTGAGGTGAAGGGGCAGGCAGATGATGTCATGATCTCTGATGCATCCAGTCAGAAGAAGCTTTGTATTCATTGGTAATATACAAAGCTCTCTGTAAATGGCTGTTCCAGTCCCACTGCCAGAACACAGCGTATATTTTATGTAGCTTAGGCTACATACAGTTGATAAAGCACACACACAGTGGGCACATCTAGTAGGGAAGGTAATTTTGCAATTGGACAAGCTTGGTCCAAACAAACTATTTAAACTTCACTAAACCGTGGAGATCAGCTTTAACCAATAAAATATTCACCATTTTAAACAAATGTCATTCAAAGCTGTGAATGTTCTACTCCCAGCCTCCTGAATGTACTGCTGCCTACCTGTGTGTCAACGTATTTCCCAATGGGTTTAAGGGGTTTAGCATTATAGTTTGACAAAGAAGGCACCCAGAGCCAGATTTCAATTAGTAATTATCAGAGTGATTCTCTAAGCCATGTTTATTGTACCACGCCTTATTAACACCTTGTCAACTTTTGTAAAGAAGCAATAAAAGCAACTAAAAAGATTTACAGTGTTTCCTCTTGTTTTTTATCCCTGACCAATAAAATTAATGAAATAATGTATATGACATTGGTGTTATGCATTCGGTTGACCACATTCAAATTATATGTAATCTGCCTCACATCTTTTTTTTTTTATATACATTTCTTCAATTATGTCATGCTTCAAATGCAAAATTTGGCAGTCACAGATGTGCAATTTCTAATTATCCTTCTATAGGCATATTGAGATTGCAGGGTCCCAAAGTTCTGATATCTAGTCTATATTCCCATTTGTTGCATATTAGGCTCACTAAATCCCCCCTACAGGCCAGGTCCACATGGATAACACTGATTTATTCCTTCACTGATGAGGTGTCAACCGCGGTTAACAACAAATTATTACAGCTATATATTATACATCAGACCTATCTTATTCCTATCCGATTGTTCGCATGCAACAAATCTCTAATTCTAATTGTTTAATGTGTGCTCATGTAGGGAGAGGAGCTCCAGGGTAGTCTGCTCAATGAGAAGATGACTGATACAGTACTCTATGGTTTGGTAAGTCCTCACTTGAGACCTGAAATTTGGAGGCTCAGAGAGACTTTGGGTGGGAAAGAGGTGACTTTGGTCCCAAAAGGATTAATTCACCTGCAAGGGAAACTTGAATAGGGATAGGAATGAGGCAGCATGTGTTTGTGAGGTAATCAGGAGTGTTTTACAGCCATGACTTAGTGGAGGCTGAGACATAGTTTTTGCTGAGTTTCTGCACCTTTGTGTCTGCACCTTTGTGTCTCAAAGCAGACAGGAACCCTAAAACCAAGTGTGGGATGGGTATATTGGTGATGAGCCATTATGTTTTGATAATGCCAGGATTATGGACTGTTGTCAAAACCCCAAGCTCAGGAAGCTTGCTCGCTAACAGGGAACCCCAACTCTAAAAATTTGCAAGAAAAAGGGGAGAAAGTATGAAGGAATGGGTGTTAAGTGGTGATTCCCTGATGATATAGCATACACATATATTCGTTACAACAAATGTTTATTTAAATATATACAAAAAACACAAATGTATATAAATACACAAAAAGGGCGGTCAAAAGAGCAAAGCATCAAATGGTATAGTATAGAGCTTGTCACAGCATATGTCAAACGGGTGTTATATGGAGTTTGCCAACACGTTTCCCAACGCAATGGCCATTTCTTCATGGCTTCATTCCATAGAGTTTAGCTGCACACCTATGCTGTGTATAAACAGATATAAACATGATCAACATACATCGTTATACATAGAGCTATATAGCTACCTATCCCTCAAAAATGGAGATAGAACAGGAAGAGGAAAGAATGGGAGGAAGAAAAAAAAAAGAAAAATAGAGGGGAGGGTGAAATAAAGCAAGCTGCCATTGCGCCGGGAAACATGATGGCAAGCTCCTTATAACACTGTTTGACATATGCTGTGACAAGCTCTATACTATACCATTTAATGTTTTGTTGCACATTTGGTAATTATATCTATGTAGGGGCTCTTTTGGTAGCCTTTTTGTGTATTTATATATGTGTTTTTTGTATATACTGTATTCCAATAAACTTTGTTTTAACAAATATACGTGTAGGCTATATCATCAGGGAATCACCACTTAACGCCCATTCCTTCATACTCTCTCCCATTTCTCTTGCAATATTAGAAATTGTCTTCAAATTATTTTAAAGATGTTGACATTTATTTATTTTTTCCTAAAGTGTCAATAACCCTTTAAATGCATTTTAAAGACTTGCATCAATAATGCATAAATGTTTTTGAATGTTTATCCAGGTGTTAGTGGTAGTTCACATCCAATTGGACTTGTATTGCACTTGTGTTAAAGATGTTTTAATCCAAGTGGTATCCTAAGTTAGTTCTAATGAGTTTCAGGAGCATATCCCAACATTTAAACAAATGGGTAACTTAGTCACCCTAATCCAATCGCCATGGTGTTATCTAATACATCAAGACAGATAGTGATTATCTATGAACATGATGTGAGAGGTGTAAATATGTGAAATTACCTTGTTCTGTTTCCATGATTTACCTCACATAAAAATGCTCTCTCCTAAAACTTATTGGAATGTGGACCTGAGGAAGCCCCTTGGATGAGTGATTAAACATTCTCAGGAAAAAGAACAGTACAGCTGAATTTGGTTACATGTGATTCCTCAATGCAGTGTATAAACTGCAATACTAAAAATGTTTAAACTATTTGATGTACACTATGTTTTGTGAGATGCGTTAAATGTACAGCCCCTTGAGAGTGAAGATTGTGGAACATTACTAGGATTGGTGTAATGCCTGCAAACATTTTTTATAAATACATCAGGGAGACATGAAAGGTTTCATGTTTAATGATGTAAAGAAAATATGTAATCCCGAATGAGGTAGAGATACACAGTCTATTCTTTTTTAAAAGATCTCCACAAGTTTAAATATAATATGGAATATTAGGCTTTTGATTTTATCTGATATACCGTATTTATCAGCATATAACACGCACAGGTGTATAACACGCACATTCATTTTAAGAGGGAAGTTTCAGGAAAAAAACTTAAATTTTAAATAAGGAACTTTGAAGCAAAATAAGGGTCAGTGCCCATTAGACATGTGCATTCGTTTTCGTCCGAATGCATTTTCGTCCGAATTTCAGGTATTTTCGTTATCGTTTTAACAAACGATAACGAAAGTGCAGAGTCCGAAAAACGAAAGATCCGACATAAACAAATGCTTTATTTTCGTTTTCGTTGCTACAACAGTTCGATATAGATAGGAGATTCGACATGATGATGACAATAACAATCTGTCCATCAAACCTGTGGTCGAATGTGCCTAACCTTAGCTCTATTAGTCCAACATTATTCTACATAGAGAGAAAAGATTCGACGTAGAGAGAAAAGATTCGACGTAGGGGAGGAAAGATTCGACGTAGGGGAGGAAAGATTCGGCGTAGGGGAGAAAAGATTCGACGTAGGGGAGGAAAGATTCGACGTAGGGGAGAAAAGATTCGACGTAGGGGAGGAAAGATTCGACGTAGGGGAGAAAAGATAAATAAAAATAATGATGATGATGAATGTTATTGGCTGATTGTAGCCAAAGAGGAGGAGCAGTAAAAAAAAGCTAGAACTAAGTACACACGTACTTTGGCTTATGGTGTCTGTTGAAAGTTCTAAGAAGATTCGACTGAGCAGGTAAACTATATGGCGTCGTACAGTTTAGCTGCTCCGTCGAATCTTCTTTGAACATTCGACAGACACCATAAGCCTTCAATGACAGATTCGACCTTAATTTGGATTTTCGGACTAATGCAATTTTTTTACGAAAAACGAAATAAATAAAAACGAATTTCGGGAGTAACTACAGTACCTGACCGCGAGATTGTGTTTCCAGCGCGATACCATCGCGCTGGTTCTCGGCGACAGGGTACTGTGAATGTCGCGCTGGCTCGCTCATCGGGAAAGGAAAACTTTGTTTTCCTTCCGCGATGAGTGACAGGCAGCGCTGACAGCTGTCTGGTATGAATCCTGAGGCGGGAACACCGCGCCAAATTTTCAATGAAAAAACCGGCGTGGGTTCCCCCCTCGGAGGCATACCAGGCCCTTAGGTCTGGCATGGATTGTAAGGGGAACCCCCTATGCCGAAAAATCGGCGTGGGGGTCCCCCCCAAATCCATACCAGACCCTTATCCGAGCATGCAGCCCGGCCGGCCAGGAAAGGGGGTGGGGACGAGCGAGCGGCCCCCCCCTCCTGAGCCGTACCAGGCCGCATGCCCTCAACATGGGGGGGGTGGGTGCCTTGGGGGAGGGGGGCGCCCTGCGGCCCCCCCACCCCAAAGCACCTTGTCCCCATGTTGATGAGGACAAGGGCCTCTTCCCGACAACCCTGGCCGTTGGTTGTCGGGGTCTGCGGGCGGGGGGCTTATCGGAATCCGGGAGCCCCCCTTAATAAGGGGGCCCCCAGATCCCGGCCCCCCACCCTGTGTGAATGAGTTTGGGGTACATGGTACCCCTACCCATTCACCTAGGGAAAAGTGTCAATGTAAAAAAAAACACACTACACAGGTTTTAAGAATAATTTATTAGTCAGCTCCGGGGGTCTTCTTCCGACTTCGGGGGGTCCCCTTCCGACTTCTCCCGGTGTTCGGCCTCTTCTCCCGGTGTTCGGCCTCTTCTCCCGGGCCCCACCGCTATCTTCTTCCAGCTCTATTGCCAGCGAGGGGCCCGGTCTGCTGCCGCTGTCTCGCCGCCGCTGTCTCGCCGCCGCTGTCTCGCCGCTTCTTCTCTTCTTTTCTTCTTCCCCGATGTTGACACGACGCTCTCTCCGACTCGAATGCTGTGTGCGAGCTGCGGAGCCATTTATATAGGCGGTAACCCCGCCCCCTTACGACGTCATGGTCCCAGCATGCGCAGGGACTCTGGGGTCACGCCCCCTTATGACGCCAGAGTCCCTGCGCATGCTGGGACCATGACGTCGTAAGGGGGCGGGGTTACCGCCTATATAAATGGCTCCGCAGCTCGCACACAGCATTCGAGTCGGAGAGAGCGTCGTGTCAACATCGGGGAAGAAGAAAAGAAGAGAAGAAGCGGCGAGACAGCGGCGGCGAGACAGCGGCGGCGAGACAGCGGCAGCAGACCGGGCCCCTCGCTGGCAATAGAGCTGGAAGAAGATAGCGGTGGGGCCCGGGAGAAGAGGCCGAACACCGGGAGAAGAGGCCGAACACCGGGAGAAGTCGGAAGGGGACCCCCCGAAGTCGGAAGAAGACCCCCGGAGCTGACTAATAAATTATTCTTAAAACCTGTGTAGTGTGTTTTTTTTTACATTGACACTTTTCCCTAGGTGAATGGGTAGGGGTACCATGTACCCCAAACTCATTCACACAGGGTGGGGGGCCGGGATCTGGGGGCCCCCTTATTAAGGGGGGCTCCCGGATTCCGATAAGCCCCCCGCCCGCAGACCCCGACAACCAACGGCCAGGGTTGTCGGGAAGAGGCCCTTGTCCTCATCAACATGGGGACAAGGTGCTTTGGGGTGGGGGGGCCGCAGGGCGCCCCCCTCCCCCAAGGCACCCACCCCCCCCATGTTGAGGGCATGCGGCCTGGTACGGCTCAGGAGGGGGGGGGCCGCTCGCTCGTCCCCACCCCCTTTCCTGGCCGGCCGGGCTGCATGCTCGGATAAGGGTCTGGTATGGATTTGGGGGGGACCCCCACGCCGATTTTTCGGCATAGGGGGTTCCCCTTACAATCCATGCCAGACCTAAGGGCCTGGTATGCCTCCGAGGGGGGAACCCACGCCGGTTTTTTCATTGAAAATTTGGCGCGGTGTTCCCGCCTCAGGATTCATACCAGACAGCTGTCAGCGCTGCCTGTCACTCATCGCGGAAGGAAAACAAAGTTTTCCTTTCCCGATGAGTGAGCCATCTCGGCGCTGGCCCCTGCGACGGGGCTCGTAGGTGTCAAATCTCGCCGAGAAGTGCGGCGAGATTGACACAATATCGCGGTCACCTACTGTAAATAAATTTATTTTTGAGACGAAAACGAAATTCCGAAACGAAATATTTCAGTGTGCACATGTCTAGTGCCCATCTGCAGCCTCACCATTGCCATCAATGCAGCCTGATCAATGCCCATCTGCAGCCTCACAAGTGCCATCAATAGAGCCTTATTAGTCCACATCAATGCAGCAGCCTCGCCATTGCCATCAATGCAGCAGCCTCACTATTGCCATCAATGCAGCAGCCTCGCCATTGCCATCTATTGACTTCCTATTACAGAGGCCGCCAAGTAAACAGGAGATTCTCACTGTATGTAATCTGACGGCACTCGTCCCGCCCCCCCCCCCCCCGGCTGCCTCCAAGGCAGCCGAAATTGTAGTATTGGCGTATAACACGCACACGCTATTTGCACCCGGTTTTCATGGTGAAAAAGTGATTGTTATATGCCAATAAATACAGTAGTTGGAAACATTCCTTGTGCCCCAGTTGTCTTTTCTAATAACATTGCATTATGTTAATATATATGTAATTATATTTGCATTATAAATTATATATTATTAGACATCATTTGTAGATATTTTTGTACACTGTTATGCACTCATATACATGTATACGATTTCCTTATGTTCTTGTTCCTTACCAAGATTTTTACATGATTTTTTTTTGTGTCAGTGGGTGGGATTCGGTAAATTTTATAATAATTTAATTTCATATGTGAGAGTAGCTATGATTAATGATTGGCTTGCCTGAAATGGATCAGATGGTTGCTATGGTTGCTATGGATATGTCATATAGGGTTGCCACATCATCCCTTTAATCCAGGACACACATTAATTACACAGGTTCTGTGGCTGATTAAGGTGGTAATTAAACTCGCTTGGTGCCTTATCTGCATTAAATCAGCCTCAGGACCTGTGTAATTCATATGTGTCCTGGATTTAATGGATGATGTGGCAATCCTAATTCCATATTGTCTTATAAACCATCTGAAGCAATGGTGTACTACAGACATTTTTTCTGGATTTGTATATGGACAAATTGAAGGGTGTTGTGTGCTGAAATGCCTAGCAGCATACAGAGAGGTTAACCTGAGCATTCCTGTGGTAGGTGGTAGGAAGTTGCAAGGAAGATACTAGGAATTTACAGGGAAGGGCAGCAAGGAAAAGAGATGTGGCAAGAGTTGTCATGTTGATAACTAGGCAGACATATCAGACAAATGGTATTGAGCTTTTAGGAAATTTGTCACAAAGCAAAACACCTGTGCACGAAGGCTCTGATTGACCCAGTTATCCCCAACATATTCTTTCTGTGCATGTGAAGCAGAGATTGTTAACTTTGCAAAGTGAATGTTCACCAAGTTTAATAAATACACCAAAGATGTATTCCTTTTTAGTGATGCAATCATAAGCCAGTAAAAATCATGTTCTATACATTTTTCTTGCACAGGACTAAGTAGTCACTAGCATTCACTGAAATACTGAAATATTATTCAGTCTATGAGTCTAGTAAGGGAAGGGACTGACTTTAGAGCCTTCTCATAAAAGTGAATTTCTTTAAAGCAGAACTAAAGGCAAACATTTTTATTTTATTTTGGATAGAGTAAGGGAGAGTTATAACCCCTGTCATTTTTTTCTTTGCCACCTGTGTCCCATAGAGGAGATTTCCCTTCATTTCCTGTCCCATATTCAAAACAGGAAGTGAGAAGAAATCCATCCAAAGTCCCAGGGTGTCACCAGGGTCATTAGAACCAGTGCCCCTATTGGAAGTTTCCTCCTCTATTACTTTTCTGGGACAACCCAAAATGTGGGATTTTCTTTTACTTTCACTTTTAAATGATAATGGTAAACAGGACTAATAGAGTGGGTCAATCTCACTAACCGGGGCACAGACAGCAATAAAACCCAGACAGATGTTCTAATTCCTCTCCAGTCTATCCAAAGCTAAAAAAAAAGTTTTGTCTTTGGTTACACTTTAAGTCAATCACCCTAAATTTCTTTACTGTCTCTTATGCCAAGCAAGAAAATTTTAATCCGAGGAGCTCTATTATTTGCTTTGTAAAAAAGCAACAATTTTTAATACTTTTTTGCAACATCGAGGCAATGCAAAAAGGCAAAATACAATTACAAGTGGTGAGCCATGCTCCAAGACTACATTTTCTTCAGTTGTCCTAGCATAAAGTAAGTTAAATTTTTATTAAGCTGTGCTGTCAGCACATACGTTTTAATGTGTTTAGTTAACCGGCTCCGGACCAGCCACCACAGTTATACTGCAGCAGGAAGGCTTGGCTGTGCGAAACGTTGTAGCTATACATTGCGCGCGCCCCCTATGCGGCCGCAACTATCGGATTCGATCCAGAACTGATCAATCCCCAGGCTAATGGTATCTGACCTGGTGATTGGTCCAGGCAAATGAAATTCTTCCCCTGCATATGTAAGTGTAAACACAGCAGGGGAAGTGATGTCATCTCTCTTCGGGGAACTCTTTTCCATTCCAGAGAGAGGAGAGGAGACATCGCACAGTAAGTGCACATCACTACACTGACACCAGTTCACGTAGGTACACTTGTCACACCCCAATCACCCCCTGATCGTCCCCCCCAGTTAACCCTTTCACCCCTGTCTCTGTTTCATCCAGTGCAGTGTTCGTATTTTTTTTAAACACTGTACTGGTGTCATTAGTGACAAAAATCAGTATTAGGGTACTTAGTGTGGGCTCAGATAGGTCTAGGGACCCCCCTAACCCCCCTAATAAAACGTTTAACCCCTTGATCACCCCCTGTCACCAGCGATCACTGTATTATTGTCACGGGTGATGCTGGTTAGCTAGCTTTTTTTTTTATAGCGTCAGGGCACCCACCGTAAATTACTTAAATAAAGGTTTAACCCCCTGATCACCTGGCGAGTGATATCAGTTAGGTTTTAGTGTCAGATAGGGTCTATGTCGCCCCAGGCAGCGTCAGATTAGTGCCAGTAGCGCTAACACCCATGCATGCACCATACACCTCCCCTAGTAGTATAGTATCTGAATAGATCGATATCTGATCTGATCAGATCTATACTAGCATTCCCAGCAGTTTAGGGTTCCCAAAAATGAAACGTTAGTGGGATCAGCCCAGATACCTGCTAGCACCTGCGTTTAGCCCCTCTGCCCAGCCCAGCCCACCCAAGTTCAGTATCAATCGATCACTGTCAAAAAAACACTAAACACATAACTGTAGCGTTTGCAGAGTCAGGCCTGATCCCTGCGAACAGTTTTTTTTCTAGCATTTGAAGCAGTCGCTGACAGTCAGGAGCTCTTTTTCCTGTGAGTCTCACAACTGAACCAGTAAATTTAGAGACCAAAATGTCAAATTGAAGGTACAGTAGTGAAGAGGCCTACACGTTTCTGAGCATGACAGATAGTGAAGAAGAAGTCATCCATCTGTCAGATTCAGGCTCAGAATATGAACCGGGAGACAGAAGTGGCACCCTGACAGATAGCTCTGACGACAGAGTTATGGTTCCTGCCAAGGTCAGGGGTACCCAATCCTGTTCTTCTACTGTCGTTGAGGTGCAAGAACCACAGGATTTTTGTATGCAGCAAAGAGCCATCCTTCTGGTGAACTGGCAAGCACCAGCGGCCTAGTACATCCTGGTCGTACATTCAGCACTGCAGTAACACTTGGTGACGTGGCGAGTCCCATAAGTACAGTTCAAGCTGGTGAGGTGGCTAACATGCGTAGTGTCCCTCAGCCTCCAAGAAGAAGACATAGACAGGCCTGTTGAGCTCATAGTGCCCTTCCTGCTGCATTTGCCAACCCTAATTGGGAGCCCATCACTTCTGCAGCACCCCTACTTCCCCATTCACTGGCCAACCTGGAATTCAGGTGGAAACTGGTCAATTCATCGCCGCTAATCCCCGGTTAACCCTTGCCAGAGATTGAGACCTATTACGGTCTCCGAATTTAAGACCTTTCTGGGCCTATCCCTCCTCATAGGCATAACTAAAAAGAGTGAGTTGTGGTCATATTGGTCCACTGACCCAATTCACCATATGCCCTTGTTCTCTGCCTCCATGACCAGGACACGATACGAGCAGATCTTGCGGTTCATGCACTTCAATGATAATGAACTCTGTCATCCTTGGGGTGAGTCACGTAGAGCCGGAGAACTGCCAAGACAACATACATGGTAAGATTGTGTGGAACTTGGTGTTACCCTTATTCGGGAAGGGGTACCACTTGTGGACAATTATTACATGAGCGTGCCACTTTTTAGTCACCTTTTTGATTATGGAATTGGCTCATGTGGCACCGTGCGATCTAATGGCCAGGGCTTTCACCAATGACTTGTAGAATCCCGACTTAGATGGGCGAGAGAGCCTGCTTGAAGTCTAATAATTTGTTAGCAGTGAAGTGGAGGGATTCACGGAATGTTTTCGTTCTGTCCTCCCTTCACGCAGATACAACAGTAAAAATTTCTACGGAGACTGGTGTTGTAGAGAAACCCCTCTGTGTCCATGAATACAACCTTACTATGGGAGGCGTGGACCTCAACGACCAGTTGTTGGTGCCGTACCTAATTGCCCGTAAGGCCAGACGCTGGTACAAAAAAGTGTGCATATACTTATTTCAATTGGCTCTGCTGCACGGTTTTGTGATATACAAAGCTTCAGGATGAACTGGATCCTTCCTAAAGTTCCAGGAAGAGATCATCACAGCCCTTCTGTTTCCAGACGGTACTATGGCCCACCTTCCCACCTTGCTCACCTTCCCAATGCAAATGCAGTGAGCCTGCATTTTCCGTATGTACTCCCTGATACCCCTACCCAAAGAAAACCCCAAAGAAGATGTTGTGTCTGCAGAAAACGTGGATTTAGGCGTGACACCCGCTTTTATTGTCCCTCCTGTCCTGACCAACCTGGTCTCTGCATCGGTAACTGTTTCAAATGCTACCACACACTAGTGGAGTATTAGCGTAGGGTACAGCACTACACAGTCCTAGGGAACACTAACACAGGGTCTTGAAAGGTGAGATGCCATCACATTTTGAGAGACCCTAATCAGCAAAGTTCAGTTTACAGTTTTTATAAAAGTAAAACAAGTGAAAAAAAAACACACACAAAAACACAAAAAAAAAATAAAAATAGTTGTGGTTTTATTTTATAAAGTCTTACTGCTATACTGTAATGTTACTTTGTTTTATTGTTAACCATCATTTGCTTAGCAGGTACGCCATTCAGCTGCAGCACTGATTTACCTATCTTGACAGCAACAGCGTTTGCTCCCACAATACATAAATCAGCGACTCCAGTGCTGTAGGAGGTGATTTTACCACCACAGTTAAAAAAAAATGGTGCATGTATGCCCATCATTAGAAGTGGGTGGATGAAGTGTGGTATTCTAATGGTGGGCATACCCACTGATCAATCTCTTTTTTTTGTTCAGCCCACAGACTACATGAAAAAAAGAACATTACAATGTATGCCCAACAAGGCCCAGGGACGTACTGGTATGCTGCTGGACTTTGAGTGGTTATACCAGAATGATGTCTGCAGGTTTAGGTATCATCTTGGTATCATTCTTTTCAGCCAGCAGTCGGCTTTCATGCAAAAGCAATCGTAGTGGCTAATTAGCCTCTAGACTGCTTTTACAAGCAGTGGATAGGAACGACCCCCTCACCGTCTTCCATGGTTTTCTCGCGCTTTCCTGTCCCAACAGGGAACCTGAGAATGCAGCCGGTGGTTCCGCCAGCTGACCATAGAGCTGATCAGAATGAATCAAATCATTTCAATCATTTCTATGAAACTGGAAGCTACAAGCATTTCATGACTTAGGTTTCGCCAGATATAAACAGTGCCATAGGGAAAGCATTTTATCACACTGATCTTGGTGTGGTCAGATGGTTTGAGGGCATAGGAAAGATCTAGGGTCTAACAGACTCCAATTTTTTCAAAAAAGAGTACCTGTCACTACCTATTGCTGTCATAGGGGATATTTACATTTCATGAGATAACAATTAAAATGATAAAAAAAAATTAAAGGAACAGTTTAAAAATAAAATGAAAAAGCAAAATAAATAAATAAATAAATAAATAAATAAAAAATCACCCCTGTCCCCTGTGCTTACACGCAAAGGCAAACACAAGCATCGGTCTGGTGTCATATGTAAACAGCAATTGCACCATGCATGTGAGGTATCACCACGAAGGTCAGATCGAGGGCAGTAATTTTAGCAGTAGACCTCCTCTGTAAATCTAAAGTGGTAACCTGTAAAGGCTTTTAAAGGCTTTTAAAAATGTATGTAGTTTGTCGCCGCTACAGGTTTGTGCGCAGATTTAAAGCATGTCGTGTTTGGTATCCATGTACTTGGCATAAGATCATCTTTTTTATTTCATCAAACATTTGGGCAATATAGTGTGTTTTAGTGCATTACAATTTTAAAAAGTGTGTTTTTTCCCAAAAAATAGCGTTTGAAAAATCGATGCGCAAATACTGTGTGAAAAAAAAATTGCAATCCCCACTATTTTAATCTGTAGTGCCTTTGCTTTAAAAAATATATAATGTTTGGGGGTTCTAAGTAATTATCTTACAAAAAAATATTTTTTCATGTAAACAAAAAGTGTCAGAAAGAGCTTTGTCTTCAAGTGGTTAGAAGAGTGGGTGATGTGCGACATAAGCTTCTAAATGTTTTGCATAAAATGCCAGGACAGTTCAACCAACCCCCCAAATGACCCATTTTTGGAAAGTAGACACCCCAAGCTATTTGCTGATAGGCATGTTGAGTCTATGGAATATTTTATATTTTGCCACAAGTTGCGGGAAAATGAAAAATTATTTAATTATTTTTGCACAAAGTCGTCACTAAATTATATATTGCTCAAACATGCCATGGGCATATGTTAAATTACACCCCAAAATACATTCTGCTGCTTCTCCTGAGTATGGAGATACCACATGTGTGAGACTTTTTGGGAGCCTAGCAGTGTACAGGACCCTGAAAAACAAGCACCGCCTTCAGGCTTTCTAAGGGCATAAAATGGTGATTTCACTTCCTCACTCCCTATCACAGTTTCGGAGGCCATGAAATGTCAAGATAGCACAAACCCCCCCAAATGACCCCATTTTGGAAAGAAGACACTTCAGGCTATTTGCTGAGAGGAATGTTGAGTCCATGGAATATTTTATATTTTGCCACCAGTTTCGGGAAAATTATTATTTTTTTTTTTACAGAAAGTTGTCACTAAATGATATTTTGCTCAAACATATTATGGGCATATGTGAAATTACACCCCAAAATACATTCTGTTGCTTCTCCTGAGCATGGTTAGAGAGGAGTGAAATAAAAATTTACACCCTTAGAAAGCCTGAAGGCGGTGATTGTTTTTCGGGGTCCTGTACACGGCTAGGCTCCCAAATGTCTCACACATGTGGTATCCCCATACTCAGGAGAAGCAGCAGAATGTATTTTGGGGTGTAATTCCACATATGCCCATGGCATGTTTGAGCAATATATCATTTAGTGACAACTTTGTGCAAAAAAAAAAAAAAAGTTTGTCATTTTCCCGCAACTTGTGGCAAAATATAAAATATTCCATGGACTCAACATGCCTCTCAACAAATAGCTTGGAGTGTCTACTTTCCAAAAATGGGTCATTTGGGGTGGGGGGGTTGTGCTATCTGGGCATTTTATGGCCTTTGAAACTGTGATAGGTAGTGAGGAGTGAAATCAAAAATTTACGCCCTTAGAAATCCTGAAGGCGGTTCTTGGGTTACAGGGTCCTGTATGCGGCTAGGCTCCCAAAAAGTCTAACACATGTGGTATCCCCATACTCAGAAGAAGCAGTAGAATGTATTTTGGGATGTAATTCCACATATATAAAAGAAGAAAGGTAACAGCGCTCTCTGCAGGGACAACTCAATCCATACACCAGGTCCACTCACAGGTGCCGAGGCTTGATGTGTCCCAACACACTCCAATGCAACAGTAATAAGGAGAGCAGAAAAAACTGTAATCCTTGAAGTGTTGTTTATTGGTACATCAGAGTGACAATAAAACAATAAAGCTGACACGTTTCGGCAATAGCTTTAGTCGTAGCTGCGACTAAGGCTATTGCCGATACGTATCAGCTTTATTGTTTTATTGTCACTCTGATGTACTAATAAACGACACTTCAAGGATTACAGTTTTGCTGGCTCTCCTTATTACTGTAATTCCACATATAACCATGGCACATGTGAGCAATATATCATTTACTGACAACTTTGTGTAATTTTTTTTGTCATTTTTCAATCACTTGTGACAAAAAAAATAAAATATAATGGGCTCAACAAGCCTCTCAGCAATTTCCTTGGGGTGTCTACTTTCCAAAATGGGGCTATTTGGGGAGGTTGTACTACCCCGCCATTTTAGCACCTCAAGAAATGAGATAGGCAGTCATAAACTAAAAGCTGCATAAATTCCTGAAAATGTACCATAGTTTGTAGACGCTATAACTTTTGCGCAAACCAATAAATATAAGCTTATTGACATTTTTTTTTACCAAAGACATGTGGCTGAATACATTTTACCCTAAATGTATGACTAAACTTGAGTTTATTGGATTTTTCTTCTAACAAAAAGTAGAAAATATAATTTTTTTTAAAATTTTCGGTCTTTTTCCATTTATATCGCAAAAAATAAAAATTGTAGAGGCAATCAAATACCATCAAAAGAAAGCTCTATTTGCGGTGAAAAAAGGACGCAAATTTTGTACAACATTGCATGACCGTGCAATTACCAGTTAAAGCAGTGCAGTGCTAAATTGTAAAAAGTGCTCTGGTCATTGAGCAGCCTAATCTTCCAGGGCTGAAGTGATTAAAATGTACATTAAGATTATAATACATTTAGCAACTGTAATTTATTTTAATTTTTTTTGTTTTACTTGCCACAGTACATAAAAGGTAATTATGAGCAGTGTGTAAAAAAGTTATAGAATTACTTTCTATTGTTATGTAAAATAGAAATGTGGAATCCAAAAAAAAAAAAAACATTTATACTCATGCAGATGGCTGCAACACTGATCCGAGCTGCAGCAATGACCAATGATCTCTCAGTTCTAGAATCAGCTTTGAGCACTAATCAATGACTGTGAGTGACCAGCTTTCTGCTCCACCCCTCCAGCGCACATTGGATCGCTGGGCTGTGGAGGGCCAGAGCAGCTGGCTCAGCCTCTCAGAGTCTCTCTAAAGGGCTGAGCCAGGTGTCGGTTCAGGCTTCTGGGTGGGTCCTGAGGGCAGCAGACAGTGGACTTTAGCCGGCTGTTGGCTGATTCTGGGTCATAGGTGTGCAGAATGTATGGCTAAAAGAGATTTGGCGATACTTCTCCTTTAAAGCTATTTGATCGAGGGTAGCAATCCTAGTGCCTAATCATTAACAATAATATTGTCATAAGAAAAATCTTGCAGAGGAACACCACTATTCTGCAATGAGGCAATAAAAAAAATATACTGTATATATAATTCCTTAAGTTTTTGTACATAAACAGACCCCTTCAATTTCAAATGTGCACAGTAAGGCATATTTATAAAGTAGTAAATGTGACATTCAAAAATACTTATTGCTAATGACTTCTGGTGCATTTGTTTTAAATTATAGTGATTTATTTATGTAGCGCTGGTAGATTTTTCAATCTACCGCTTATAGGTAAATTTAGTGGGTCAAATGTTTTGTACATAGTTCAGATTTAGTTTATTGTCAGATTTGGCCTCTGTTCCAGTTTGGCTGTGTTGCGTGTAGTTTCACACTGTGCCTATGGGTGTCGTTGTCACCATGGGTTGGTGTTGGAAAGGCAACATGCTAAAGTGAATGAGTGCTCTTCTGTCCCGGAGATAACTCGGCGGAGGTGGTCCTCTGGGTTGCATCCTGGGAGAGGGTATTTATGGGGCAGACGCCATGTTTCTGAGAGCTTTTTGCCTCGTGGCCCTCCTGGCCTAGAGGTATGTGTCAGTGAGTGCTATCTCGTAGCCCTCCGGCCTGGAGGGTTACGGAGCTGCAGCCGTGCAGGTGGACCCAGAAGCCTGTCTGGGGCCTGCTATCGTTGGGATGGTCCTGTGCTGTCTGTCCTGCAGGAAGAAGCCAGACAATCGGGAAGATCCAGGGGAGGACCAATCTTGGAAGAGACCATGCAAGGCTGGTCTTGAGAAGGGCCTGGTGACTCGATTGGAGGACGTATCCTAAACTACCCTACCGCACAAGTACTGCCGGGTCGGCTTAAAGGTTCTGGTACTGTGTTTTCTGTTCATCGAAAACCACTACATACTGTGGCAGAGGATCGTACGGGTTTTATTTCACTCAAGTCTGTGGCAGAGACTTTTTGTTCGTGCTGCGTACCGGCTGCTAGGTTGGTGAGAGAGACCTATCCGGGCGGGCAAAGATTTAACTCTGAAAGGAAAATATATTCATCCCTAAAATTACAATTGTTCAGTGCTACACCAAGAAAAGGTATTTGAACTTCCCTGCAACTCTTCTTCTACCTCTTTCCTGCTACTTTTTCCAGTTATATCCCATTAAAGCATTGGAAAAAATATTCAAGTGACTGGTGCCTACATTATCTGATAATAAGCTCAATGGGACCCTAGACCCGGTTTTGGTGAAATCACAGGTAAAAAAAGGTAACGGAAACAGCCCGCAACAAATCAGCAGCTCCACCGTGAGTTAGTGCTACATCAAAATGCAGCGAATGTGTGTTGAATGTCCTGTTGACTGCTTTAGTCTAAATAAATACATAAAACACTTTCTCTTATGCCACGTACACACGGTCGGACTTTTCGACCGGACTTGTCCGACGGACCCCGACGGACCAAATCCGGCGGACAATCCAATCATGTGTGGGCTTCACCAGACCTTCAGCGGACTTTTCCAGTTGCAAATCTGACGGACTTTAGATTTGGAACATGCTTCAAATCTTTACGTCTTAACTCCGCTGGACCCAGAAATCTGCTCGTCTGTATGCTAGTCCGACGGACAAAAACCCATGCTAGGGCAGCTATTGGCTACTGGCTATTAACTTCCTTATTTTAGTCCAGTGTACGTCATCACGTACGAATCCGTCAGACTTTGGTGTGATCGTGTGTAGGCAAGTCCGGTCATTAGAAAGTCTGTTGAAAGTCCGCCAAAAGTCAGTCAAAAGTCTGTCGAAAGTATGTCAGACGGGCTGTCAGACTTTTGTATCTGAAAAGTCTGACCGTGTGTACGCGCCATTATTGTTCTATATTGTATACATGTATATGCTTACTTTATTTTTTAGATTTTTGCCAGCTGCAGTTAGAAATCACCCACATTGTATTATTATTTTTTTTTTTCAGGAGGTGGCCCAGACAGACAGAACTGAATTCAGAGATAGTCAGGGAACTGGTATCATTAGAAGAAAGTGAGCAAAAGCAGCACCCACTATATTTATCAACACAGGGGAGCTGCCAATCATCATCTAAGAAGAAATGTTCAGTGGAAATGACACTGATAAACTACTTTTGAATCCCACGTTTTGCTAACTGTATGACCAGTTAGGTGTGAAAGAGGCATGTGAGAAGACATAAAACAATTGTCACTGGCGGTAATGGTATTGCCAGTTTCAGTGATGGGAGGGATGAAGGTAACTAGCATGTAAAAGCAAATTCCTGTTCCAATCATGTGCAGATAAAATACCTGTAAATTAACAGAAATCTGCTTTTCACATCATTGGATAATTGAAGTGGATATTCACACAATTTATTGAGTGAAGATTCCCAACTCTCATATATCCTTATGTAATATTTATACATATTTATACATATCTATAGTAAATATTAATTCCACATATCATGCAGCTTTTTTCGGTTACCCATAATTAGTCAATTGTTTGCTATTTTGCCTGTTAGGTTCTCATTCAAAAACACATGTAAACTCTTTAATTTTTATTTAGTAATTTTTCCTAGTAAAATATTGTAATGGATCATTGGTTTCTTTTTAACATGTGCTGTAGTCCTTACTTCACTTCCTCCCTTGATGTACATCCATTTACATCTGCCTGCCCATGGACCTTCATTTGGAAAGCCTGTATGAAAGGACCCTAATGCCGCGTACACACGAGCGGACTTTACGGCAGACTTTGCCCGGCGGACTTTTCAACGGACTTTGCGATGGACTTTCTGAATGAATGGACTTGCCTACACATAATCCACCAAAGTCCGTCGAATTCGTACGTGATGACGTACGACCATACTAAAACAAGGAAGTTCATAGCCAGTAGCCAATAGCTGCCCTAGCGTGGCTTTTTGTCCATCGAACTAGCATACAGACGAGCGTACTTTTCGACTGGACTCGATTTCGACGGATTGATTTAAAACATGTTTCAAATCTAAGTCCGTCCAACTTTTGAGAAAACAAAGTCTGCTGGAGCCCACACACGATCGAATTGTCCGACGAAATCCCGTCTGCCGTAAAGTCCGCTCGTGTGCACACGGCATTAGGCTTCTTTACAATAAGGCTATGTACACATGATAGGATTTTCCGGCAACAAAACCGTGGATTTTTTTCGGAAAGATGTTGGCTCAAACTTGTCTTGCATACACACGGTCACACAATTGTTGTTGGAAATTCCGAACGTCAAGAATGCGGTGACGTACAACATGTACGACGAGCTGAGAAAAATGACATTCAATAGCCAGTGCGGCTCTTCTGCTTGATTCTGAGCATGAGTGGACTTTTGTGCGTCGGAATTCCGACAACAAATTTGAGAACCTGCTCTCAAACATTTGTTGGCGGAAATTCCTACAACAAATATTCTATGGAGCATACATACGATCAGACTTTCCGCCAACAAGCTCACATCCAACATATGTTGTCGGAAAATACAATCGTGTGTACGGGGCATAAGGGTTGTAAAAATGTGAAATAGACTTCCACAGTAATTAACTCTAACTAACTCTGTTCAAGGCTGTGCATGTTTCTAAATGCACAGACTATGACTGGTTATACTCTAAAAGAAATAATGTAGTAGATTGTTGATTAAGGGGGTATCCAATTTCCTTAGGGAACCAGGAAAGAATTTGCTTCCTGCTGCAACAAATTGAATCATGCTTTATAAGGGGTTTTTGCCGTCTTCTGGATCAACTACAGGTTTAGGATTCTGTGGATGAAGGTTTTTATTTGATTTATTTTTGTCTGTTGTTGAACTCGATGAACATGTGTAATCTTGTGAATCAAGTCTCCTGATCTCAATCATGACAAATGTCTGTGAAAGAAATGGAGTAAAGAATTATGTGTACAACCTCTACTAGCCATTAAACCTGTAATGGTTGGATGTACAGCATCAGCATTAGTTTCCAAAGTATCTATGTCCACTGGCTCATGATCTGAGCCAAAGCATACAACAAATGGAGATATGAAACAACAGAAAAGCATCCAAACTGCATTATATACCTAGTTAAAAGTCCTTCTCTAGCTGGTTCTCTGTGCTGCTTAGAATTTATGTCAGGTTTTAATGGTATACCCGCTTGGATGGTCACTACTTTGCTTCCTGACTATATAATGGGTGTCGGAAGAGAAAGAGAGAGAAAGACTACACAGTGGTGACACAGAAAGTAATAAACACTTTTGTAGAAGAGTGTGAAAGGATTAAAGCCTCAACCAGATTTGTATTACTGTCTATCATTAGGAAGAAGTCCTGTTTCTTTCTGTCTAGGTGGTGGCCATCAGACAAAACAGTAAGTGAAAGGAAAGGGGGGAAGAAAAGAGTAAAATATAACAGAGGTTCTAACTTTTTTCCACTCTATCAAAACAGAAAACAAACATTTTGACTTGAGTTTGGCCTTAATAGTATGTCTCTTCTGCATTAAAAAAAAAAAAAACAATCAATAAAATCAACCAAGAGATGTCATTACAGATCCAGGACATTAAAGTGGTAGTAAATTCAGTTCTACCACTGGTACCTACAGGCAAGCCTATAGTAAGGCTTACCTGTAGGTACTGTGAATATCTCCTAAACTTGCACAGTTTAGGAGATATTCAGAGTGCATGCAGCTAATGATATCACCGGCGCATGCGCTGTAAAGGTCTGGTATACAGTGCCGGACCTTCAGAGCCCATGCTGTTAACGGCGGCACCCACACACATGCAAGGGAGAGACGTCATCAGGCCTCCGGCCATTCATGTAGCCAGGGGGCGCAAACCCGGAAGGAGGACCGGGGGGGAAGATCTCAGCCCTCTCAGCGGTGACAGCGCAGTGCTGGAGGGCTTTGTTCTAAGGTAAGTCTTGCATAATGTGCTAGTATGCGATGCATATTAGCACATTATGACATTGCCTTACTGGGATTTTTTTTTTTTCAACAAATGCGGTTTACTATAGCTTTAAATTACTTACCTGTATATGCAACTTTCCTGCAGTCTGTACTGTAAGCCTAAGTTCACACTGCAGGATATTTTGTAAAGTGATCCATGGTGGATCACTTTTCGGAGTGTGGCTAAGTTGTGGCTTCTGGGTATTCAAGAGGCAAGCCTGCTAGTTTTTCTTCTCGATTTTTTTTTTTTTGCTGCACAGCAGCGAGGCAAGCATTTGGCTTGTAGTTGGAGCTAGCCCTATTCACTTGAATAGGAAAGTTTGAAAGGCATTGCCACCAGTCAAATTAGTAAGCTATGGTAATTTTGCCACAGCATGTGTTCACTGTTCAGCCTTCTCCGGCTATATGTTATCTTTTGGTTGGGTGGCTGGGAATCAGTAAAAACACAGTGTAGGCACTTGTTTTCATTGCCCCTTCCTAAGTATAACTGTATAAATGGAAAGAGCACCTTTGTAAAGTTACCCTTTAGCTATAAATCATATTAAGGCACACAATATTATACATTTTAACAATGTCCATCCTTCCTTTTATCTGACAGTTTTTTCTCCAGGGTGGGTAGAAATATTTTGCCTGTTAATTGTTACTATACCAGTTTACCAGCAAAATGAAAAATAAAGGAAAAACTATTTCTAGGATAGCGTTTCCTGATTGGAGTATAATGTAAAGTCCCACATCGTAGTACTTGGCAGGCTTGTGTGGTTTAACAGTAGTTGTACTCTGATAGTGAAGAATTGATTTTGGCACACAAAAATTGCATCATTCAGCTGTAATGTATAAGTCTCAAGATACGTTTATATTTTCTGTGTCAGTGAATTCCTTCAAAAACAGATGCATGGCTGAATACAATTAACATTCATTCCAAAAAAAAAAGACAAGCAGGACTCTATAATTAAACATTTTAAGGTTTTATTTTATTTCTGGGATTACAAACTCTGTAATTTTACTAGAGCACTAAATTACAATCCTGTCATGATGGAATTTCAATAACCAGAGCTATGTTGGCACATTTGTAGCTGAATAATAATTAAGCAAAAGAGGTATAGCTTTTGTACAAGGATAAACTGAGTAGCCGAAAAATACTGTAGAGAAACACACATACATTTTAAACTGTTGTGGATGAAACAGGTGGTGTTGAATCATGGGTCAAACATGCCATTAATATAGTGAAAATTGCATGAGAAATTAATGTAAATTTATGGAGATTTGTATTCCCAATGAACAGCACTGCTATATACACAAGATGGTATAAAAACACTTGTTACATTCATGCATATAAATCATCATTCTACTGTACTATGCTTCACTGATGTCCATTCTACTAAACACAAATGAACCTCATGCCACAGCTCCTTGGCTATCAAATAACTGCTAGCTATTAACTGCAGACCTGATCCCTCTGGCTAGGTAAAGCAAAAAGTTAGATGTTTTAAAAAATGTT
This sequence comes from Aquarana catesbeiana, assembly GCF_042186555.1. Taxonomy (NCBI): domain Eukaryota; kingdom Metazoa; phylum Chordata; class Amphibia; order Anura; family Ranidae; genus Aquarana; species Aquarana catesbeiana. The sequence goes on along the minus strand of NC_133325.1, from coordinate 433,439,319 downwards.
AGAGTCAATAACATCTAAGGCTTTATGCAAATGTAAACACAATATCCAAGTCATACATAAAATGTATAATTTTTTTCAATAAAAGTTGGTCATATACTGTATATGTTTGCCACAAGATTGATTTCCATCAACAATTCCAAATTTTAAAGATTTCCCCCCTGACAAGGTTTCTTCTTATTGGTACTGACTAAAATTGGCAACATTTGTTAATATAGTGGACATATATGTTATTATAATATATAATAATAAAATATTCTATTTTATTCCATGTACTGTACTGTATATTAGATGTTGCAGAAAGGAAAAATTAGTTTTGGATATATTCGTTATGTTACTAATTTTGTTTCATAATTCATTTAGTATTGTTTCGGAATTTGTTTATTTTAGTTTATTTTTCCTAAAGAGGTGGTCCGCCCACCGCTGCAAAAATTAAAAGCTAGCAGCTACACATACTGCAGCTGCTGACTTTTAATAATAGGACACTTATCTGTCCTGGAATCCAGCGATGTTGGCACCGCAGCTGATGTTTGCATCAGCTGTTGGGTGCTGCCGCCACCATCGCCGGTAATGGAACCTGGTAGTAAAGCATTACGGCTTCACATCGGGTCCCTACTGTGCATGCACAAGGCACCGCTATGCTCTTCTACTGGCCCGGCGGCGGAGGGAGGAGGAGGGAGCCTAGCTGCTGACATAATTCACTGTGGCCCGGTCTCCTGGAAGTGACAACAGGACACCTGTCAAAGAAAGGTATCCACCCCCCTGAAAGGTGCTAAATATGGCACTGGAGGGGGGAGAAGACAAATGAGTGGAAGTTCCACTTTTGGGTGGAATTCCGCTTTAAATTTTGATTCCTTTTCGGAAAATTTTGTTCAGTTTATACATTTTGTAAGGAATTCCAAATTTTTGGAATGATTCTAATTCGGATACTTCAAAAAATGATTGGCCAATTCGAATTCTGTGTGAAGAATAGCTGGTTGTTAAGCAGCGGGCCGCCGCATCCTTAACAACCGATGGCTTTCCCACTGACAGCTGAAATGTAAACAAAATAATGCCAGTAATAGAAAATTCTGAAAAAAACTCCAAAATGTAAAAAAAAAAAAAAATGGTGTGGGGTCCCCCCAAAATCCAGATTCTGCCCCATTGCACCCCTACTCATTCACCAAAAAAAAAATAAAGAAAAACAGTAGACGTTTTTTGACAAGTCCTTTATAATAAAACAAAAAAAAAAATTGTTCCCCGATGTAGATCCATCGTCAATCACAATGCACAAAAAAAATAATCTGCCTGCAACGAAGGCTGACTGCCTAATGCCTACTCCACTGGGTGACAGTTTTTATATAGGTAAAGGGTGGGGCCATCTAGTGACATCACTTGTTGACCCGCCCCCTTGTGACATCATTGACCCAGCATGACCCGTTCGGTGATGTCACAAGGGGGCAGGAATGCCAGATGGAGGAGCAGGCAGTCCACAGGGAGCGTTACTCAAGGCCGGAGGTTTTTTCTTTCGGGTTTGGTGGTGTGGTGGACGGCTTGAGATGAATCCACATTAGGGGACATTGTTTTTTATTTTTTAATAAAGGAATTGTCAAAAGCTCATCTACTATCTATTCACTTTTTGCAAATTTTTGGTGAATGGGTAGGTATACTCATTCACATGGGGGCCTGGATCAGATTCTGAAAAGCCTCCTGCCTGCAGACCCCCACAACCACAGCCCAGGATTGTGGGGAAGAGACCTTGTCCCCATCAACATGCAGCCCCCACATGTTGAGGGCATGTAGCCTGGCATAGTTCAAGAGGTTTACCAAAAAATCTGTCTTCTTGGAGTCTATTAAAAGACACGGGAATTTAGAAGCACTTGGGTTATACTGCCACCTACAGAAGACTGGAACACTGGCAAATAGGAATGAGCTTGGGTTCAGCTTAGATTCAGTTGAACCTGCAAGGAAGCTGTCAGTGCTGGGCCAATCTGCTGTGGCTGGGTCTTTCCCTGCCCTGCAGCTATGTGTAAACATAAAAGCAGAAATACTCATTACAAGGGATGGGCGAACGGTTCGGCCCGAGCATAAGTTCGGACTGAACTTTGGTTGTTCGGATGTTCAGCGAACATCGAACAATGTGCGGTGTTCAAGATAAATTCGAAAGCTGCTGGAACACCGTTAAAGTCTATGGGACACTAACATAAAAAATCAAAAGTGCTCATTTTAAAGGCTTAAATGCAAGTTATTGTCATAAAAAGTTGGAGACGCGGGTCCTGCCCCAGGGGACATGTATCAATGCAAAATTTTTTTTCAAAAACAGGCGTTTTTTCGGGGAGCAGTGATTTTTTTTAATGCTTAACCACTTCCAGACCAGCCGCCGCAGTTTTACTGCGGCAGGTTAGCTCCCCTGCGTGAAACCACGTTACTGCATGTGCTCTCATGGGGTCCAGATAGCAGGCACGCACACCCGCTGCACAGCGGGGGTGCCGATGCTCGTGGCCAATGGTCGCGATGACCGCCGGCCACGAGCGATCGTGAGCAGGAGACACAGAAAAGGGACAAGTGTGTGTAAACACACAATTCCCTGTTCTGTTCTGACAGGAGTGACAGATCGTGTGTTCCTATTAGCTAGGAACTACGATCCGTCACTTCCTCTAGTCAGTCCCTTCAGTTAGAATCACCTCCCAGGGAACACAGTTAACCCCTAGATCACCCCCTAGAGTTAACCCCTTCACTGCCAGTGACATTTTTACAGTAATCAATGCATTTTTAATCAACAGAAGATATAACTAGTGCGCAAAAGACCACACTCACTAATAAAACAGAGGAAGCTGCCTACATAAGAAAGTGTACTCACAAAACTCAAAAGATATTTCAAATAAATATATGTGACGCTACCCCACCTGAAGTGCAATAACTACTGATCCTGAGATTGATAATAACTAAATACAATAGTATACAAAAAAATGATGCATTGCGTCACACCACACGTGAATTTATCATAGGGACCCTTTGATAAAGTCACGTGTGGTGTGACGCAACGCATCAGGGAGGAGCCAGGTGCCGCTGCTTCCGGGTACAGCTGAACCCGGAAGCCCTTGTTTTTACTGTGGAACGCATTGATCTTTTATGTAAGGTGCTACTTTGTTTTTAAATAAACATCTGAATTTACTGCACTATGGAGCCATCTCTTCTTTTTCCACCATCCATCTGGGGACATCTGAGGACAGCTTTAGAGTATGGGAGAGTGTCTGCTGTGGCTGGTGTACCTGTGTCCCCCGGGGGCTGTGACAACCATTGGAAGCTGATCCCCAGGATATAACTCCACCACTTGCCGGTATATGCTCGATTCTGCCCATTGGGGGTCGCAACTTCAGGTGAGAGGCTGGGGAAACTGTTGCCGCACTCCGGAACAAGATCTGATCAACTTAATTAGACACTGGCCATCACAGTATTTATTGCACTCGCACTTTTGCATAATTCGGAGAAGATTTCACTGGGCTGATATCGGGAATTGCACTATATGCATTTTTGAACTGTTTATTTGGACATTTATTTTATAGCTTATATAGCATCAGTTCACACATTTTTTGCACACCGCTATTTATGTTTATTATTGCACTTGCACTTTATTTATTATTATTTTGAGAAGATTTTGGATGCCGCTACTAGGAGTCGCACCGTATGCGTTTTTGGACTGCATTGTGATTTTTACATTTTTTTGGATATTTTATCCTATATATTTTATTAGTCCACATATTTTTGCTACATCTCTAGTTATGTTTATTATGGCCTTTATTTGTATGCACATTGCACTTTAAGGATTTAATTCACTCCATTGCCTTTTTGCACGTCATCACTATCAGTGTTTATATTTGATCATTCTGCTAGCATTATTGACCATTTGTTTTTTGTATACTATTGTATTTAGTTATTATCAATCTCAGGATCAGTAGTTATTTCACTTCAGGTGGGGTAGCACCACATATATGTTTATTTGAAATGCATTTTAATCGCACTGATCGCTGTATTAATGCCAATGGTTCCAAAAATGTGTAAAAATTGTCCGACATGTCCGCCATAATGTCGCAGTCATGATAAAAATTGCAGATCGCCACCATTATTAGTAAAAAAAAAATAATAATAATAAAAATGCTATAAATTGATCCCCTATTTTGTAGACGATATAACTTTTGCGCAAACCAATCAATATACGCTTATTGTGATTTTTTTACCAAAATTATGTAGAAGAATACATATCAGCCTGAGGAACTGAGGAAAACAATTTTTTATATACATTTTTGGGGGATATTTATTATAGCAAAAAGTAAAAAATAGTGCGTCTTTTTCAAAATTGTTGCTCTTTTTTTGTTTATAGCACAAAAAATTAAAACCACAGAGGCAATCAAATCCCATCAAAAGAAAGCTCTATATGTGGGAAAAAAGGACGTCAATTTTGTTTGGGTACAATGTCACACCACCGCGCAATTGTCAGTTAAAGCGGCGCAGTGCCGAATCGCAAAAAAGTGCTCTGGTCAGGAAGGGGGTAAATTCTTCTGAAGTGGTTAAAGTGAAACAATAAAAATGAAATATTCCTTTAAATATCATGCCTGGGGGTGTCTATAGTATGCCTGCAAAGTAGCACATTTTCCCCGTTTTTAGAACCGTACCACAGCAAAATTACATTTCTAAAGGAAAAAAGTCATTTAAAACTGATCGCAACTGTAATAAATTGTCGGGTCTTGGCAATATAGATAAAACTCATTAAAAAAAAACAGCATGGGGTCCCCCCCAGTCCATTAGTAGGCCCTTTGGGTCTGGTATGAATATTAAGGGGAACTCCGAAACAAAAATTTAAAAAAATTGTGTGGGGTCCCTCCAAAATCCATACCAGGCCCTTCAGGTCTTGTATTAAGGGAAACCCTGCGCCAATTTTTTTTAAAAAAATGACGTAAGGGTCCCCTCAAAATCCGTACCAGAACCTTCAGGTCTGGTATGGATTGTAAGGGGAACCCTGCACCAAAATTTAAAAAAAAATGGCATAGGGTTCCCCCAAAATCCACACCAGACCCTTATCCGAGCATGCAACCTGGCAGGATGTAGGAAAAGAGGGGGAGATGAGAGAGCACCCCCCTCCTGAACCATACCAGGGCACATGCCCACAACATGAGGGTGCTTTGGGGGTCTGACCCCAAAGCACCTTGTCCCCATGTTGATGGGGACAAGGGCCTCATCCCCACAAACCTTGCCCAGGGGGCTTATCGGAATTTGGAAGCCCCCTTTAACAAGGGGACCCAAGATCCCGGCCCCCCATGTGAATTGGTAATGGGGTACATTGTACCCCTACCATTTCACAAAAAAAGTGTCAAAAATGGTAAAAAAGACAAGAGACAGCTTGGGACAAGCCCTTTATTAAAAGATGAAAAAAATTAAAAAGTCCTGCAATGTAAATTCACGCCGCCCGATGGACCAAAAAAGAAAAAAAAAAGCTGCAATAGTTCTGCCTCCATGGGAGGCTCCCGCCGAGGGACGCTTCTTCTCAATGACAGCTGTTATATAGCTGAGGGCGGGTCCACCCGGTGACATAAACGGGTTACCTCGCCCCCTCTGACACCACGGTTTATGTCACCAGGTGGCCCCGCTCTCAGCTATATAACAGCTGTCACCAACGGGAAACATCACTCGGCGGGAGCCTCTCATGAAGGCGGAACTGTTGCAGCTTTTTTTTCTCTTTTTCGTTCAGTCAGACAGCGTGGATTTACATCGTGGGACAGTTTTATTTTTATCTTTTAATAAAGGACTTGTCCCAAGCTGTCTCTTGTCTTTTTTACTATTTTTGACACTTTTTGTGAAATGGTAGGGTTACCCCGTTTCCAATTCACATGGGAATGTGACCTGGAACGGTTGGCCTGGTACGGTTCATGTGGCCTGGTATGGTTCAGGGGGCGCTTTCTCATCCTCCTCTCTTTTCCTGTGGCCTGCCAGGTTGTGTGCTTGGATAAGGGTCTGGTATAGATTTTGGGGGGACCCCTACGCCATTTTTTTTAAATTTTGGTGCAGGGTTCCCCTTAAAATCCATACCAGACCTGAAGGGAAGATGGAGGGAGTCTAAGTCTGCAAAAGACTTGAGACTGGGGCGGAGGTTTACCTTCCATCAGGACAACGACCCTAAGCATACAGCCAGAGCTACAATAGAATGGTTTAGATCAACTTCAAATTCATCCGTGACGGCGGGGGGCGTGACCGGATGGGCGGGTGTGTGTTGAGAGGCAGCATGGAGTGAGTGTGAGCATGGACGCTGTGTGCTCCATCCCTCCTCCGTTCTCTCTCTCTCCCCTGGCCGTATGAACGGCATACTGGATGGCTCTGGCTCCTTTGTCGCTCGGTGCCTCGCTGCCCCTCCTCTCTCTCTGCTAAAGGTGTGCTGAGGAATCCTCTGGGTGAGATGTCATCCCCTGCACGCTGCCGTGAGACAAGCAGCTTTTACTTTCACTTTCCCATCTCTACACTAGTCATGGAATAGAAGTCGGCCAGAGCTGGTACAGTATGGAGTCACTAATATAGTAACCAGATGCTGTTTTAAAAATTGTTAGACAATCCTCGGACTAGAAGTAAATCCTGGTAATATGACATCTGTGTAGTAACAGAGTTATTTATGTGAGTCAGTGTGTTGACCTGCCTGCTGCTTGGGTAATACTAAGTCTGGGAGCAGTGTGTGCTAATATAGGAAGCAAAGTATATTCTCCTTTTTTTTTTTTTTTTTTTTTTTTTGTGTGCTGCTGACTAGCTAAAGCCCTGGGACCCCTGGGATCCTCAACAGATGCAAGGAGAGAGGTTTAGGTAGGGGTTACTCGGCGTATATACCCCACTAACCGTATTTTGATGGCGACTGCCTTAGCGGCATTTAACCAACTGTATAAAACTATGGTGTAGGTGGGGGGCTGCACCAATTTATGTTGTAGCTGTGGAGTTTATGCGTGTATGGAGCTGCCCCACACCTGCCATCTAAGGTACTGTGGCTTCCTTCTGTGTGAGCTCTCTTTTTCTTTACAGGGGTGTATAAGAGTGTAGAGCGAAGAGACTTACCCCGCTTTATACACTTTATGGTATATGCTCTGTACAGCGGGTGGTTGAGTGCTGATGGGCGCAACGGCTTCCCTTTCCTCCCCCTCTCTCCTTAGTTCCTTTTGGATTTGTGGAGGACGTTGGTAACTGTCAGTCACTAATTTGTTGCTGTTAGAGTATATTTATATCTATAAGTGTAAATGATGCAGAATCTACGTTCCTCTAAAGAGAAAAACTCGCAGCATGCGGCAGCAGTATCAGCAGCAGCAAAACTGGAGCAATATGCCCATGCCTCTGCTCTGACCCCTCCAAAAAAGGGGTCGCAGCAGAAGGGTCAACAAGGGGGGGCATCGGATAGGAAAAGCCAGGGCCAGCCTCAATTACAGCCCTTAGGGGCTGCGCCGGCTACCCAGCCTTCCAAATCTTTATGTAATAAAGGTCCAGGGCTAAGTGATCAAAACACAAACGTAAACTCGGAGCTAATAAATGACCTGAATTTACCCTTGAACAGAGAACCAACTATAACGGATGTATTCATGGCTGTAGGGGTGTGTAACGGATCGCTTAAAGATCTTTGTGAACAGATGAAAGGTGTTAAAGCAGATCTGTTATTGGTTAGACAAGATCTGCAGAAAACGGCGGAGAGAACAACGGCCCTGGAAGAAAGAGTCAGTGGGCTAGAAGATAATGTGCTCCCAATAACCAAAGAAATAAAATGGCTGAAGGAACAGCTATCTAAACAAGCCTCTAAGTTAGATGAGATGGAGAACAGGAGTAGAAGAGATAATGTGAGGCTGATAGGTTTACCCGAAAGGAGTGAGGGCGCCAACCCAATTGCATTCCTAGAAAAATGGCTGGGGGAGCTAATCGGGAAAGAATCATTCTCGGCTTCGTTTTCCATCATAAGAGCTCATAGGATCCCTTTCAGGGCACCATCGGAAGGGGGCCACCCGAGACCCCTCCTCCTGAGATTTCTTAACTACCAGGATAAAGTAACCTTATTACGGAAGATCAGGGAAGCAGGGGAGGTTTTTTTTAAAGGAGCAAAAATATCGTTTTATTCCGACTTCTCTCCGGATTTGCAGAGGCGTAGGGCAGAGTTTACCCAGGCAAAACGCAATCTACAAAAATTTAAATTGCCCTATGCTCTTTTATATCCGGCAAGGTTGCGGGTTGCGGCTCTGGGGGAGACTCTGTTTTTTAACTCCCCTGCTGAAGTTGAGAAGTGGCTGAAAGATAATAGGGAAAAAATCACGAATTTTACGTAGGGAATGGGGGAAGATATATTAGGCCGGGATATCAATAGGATGGCACGACAAAGTATTGGGAGGTACAGGGGCTGTATCTTTGTTTTTGTTTTTTACTTGTTCTTGCTTTTTTTTTTTTTCTTTTTTTTTTCCACCCCTTCCTGCCATCTGTTAATGCTTTTTGTTATAAGGGGACGGGAGGGGATGGGTGCACACAGCTATTTGTGGGTAGGGTGGTGTGGGGTTGTGAGTGGAAGATTTGGTATAAAAGGTTGGTGTTAGTGTAAGAGGCAACGGTCATGGTAAACCCCCAGGGGGTACACCTAGATAGGTGGGTACGGGTGGGGGGAGGGGGATGGGGTGGGAGGGTAGGGGAGGTTAGGTGGGGAGGGAAGGGAAGGGGTGGGAAGACGGGAGGGAGGGGAAATAGGGTGGGTAAATCATTCCTTATGAACACTTATGCCACTAGAAATTATAACGGAGGTATCCAGACCTTCCTTAAGATTATTTTTGCACATACAGGCACTTTTTATAGTAAATAGGTTTTTGGTTGTTCTACACGCACATGCAAGCAATGTCTATGGCAAATTTATGCCCAAAGTAAGGCTAATATAGCCAAAATGAATACGTGGTCTAGTGGCCAAGTACGCACACACACGGAACTGTTATAATAGTCACTAGGAGGAGAAAAATTGGTTTTGGGTTAGGGTTATATATATTAAATTTCTCTTATATCTTTCTGTTATATACGTTTGTATGTGTTGGGGTAAAGGATATTCCTCAGTCTTTAGATGTTAGCTAAGACTCTGAAAATAGGATCCTGGAATGTCAGGGGCCTGGGTACACCACTTAAAAGATTAGCAGTGTTCTCTATGATGGAGAGTTGTGGGGCTGATCTGGTCTGTCTGCAGGAAACCCACCTAACCAAGGAAACTATTCATCACCTACAGATGAAAAAATTTCAAACCCAATTTCATGCGGTGCACTCCTCCTACAGTAGGGGAGTGAGTGTTTTGGTAAAGTCTGGGGTGAAGTTTTCCTGCAGCCAGGTCAGGATAGACGAGTTGGGTAGATACATCTTTTTATTATGTTCTATTGAAAACGCCAGGTATGTGGTGGCAAATATATATATCCCTCCGCCCTTTAATCTGGATGTCTTGCTTAAACTGTATGAATTTTTACTAGATAAAAAAGAGGTGCCGATTGTAGCAATGGGGGACTTCAACGAGGTTCTAGATAAAGGGCTGGATAGATTCCCACTACGAAAAAGCTCAGAGGACTCAGTAAGGAGTCGGTTAAGCTTTTTTCTGGAAGAAGTGGGATTAATGGATTTGTGGAGGGCACGGAACCCAGGCGTGCTGCAATATACTTGCTGTTCTGCATCTTACTCCGTGCTTTCAAGGATAGACCTAGCCCTAGGAAATGATAGGGCTCTCCAGATGGTAGAAAAAATAACATACTGGCCAAGAGGCATCTCAGACCACTCACCTATGGTAGTCATTTTAAATCTTGGGGAGCCTAGGACCCGGAAGAACTGGAGTATAGTTTGAAATTATTAAAAAGACGGAAGGGATACTTTCCTCCTTAAGGGAGTTTGTTGAGATCAATCAGGGAACGGTGTCCCCTTCTACGCTATGGTACGCCCTTAAGGCTTTTTTTAGGGGGGTCCTGATACAGCAGATAGCTACATTCAACAAAGAGGCTAGAAGGGAGGAGGAGAGCTTGTTGAGAGACGCTCTTGAAGCAGAAAACAACTATACTTGCAACCCAACCCCGGAGACGGAAAGTATCTGGCAAGAGAAACAACAAGCATATAAATCAGTGGTTATACAGAAAGCAGAAACCAGGCGGTTACTCCAAAGACAGGAATCTATGGTGGAGGGCGAGAGAATGGGAAGGACACTGGCTATGCTAGCAAAATCCAATGCAGCTCCATCCACGGTCCTCGTGATTAGATCCCAGAGCGGTGAGGTAGTATCAAGCACCTTAAAAATAGTACAAGCCTTCAGGGATTACTATAAAAAACTGTATTCCTCCCAGAAGAGGGGTAAGGAGGCCAAGATGGAGGACTTCCTAAGGGGGTTAGACATCCCCACCATATCACAAGAAGAAAGAGATATATTAGATGCCCCAATATCTATAGCAGAATTACACCAAGCAGTAGCAGGCATGGCAACCCATAAGTCGCCCGGACCAGATGGTCTTCCAATTGAGACCTACAAACACTATGGTGAAGTGTTGATCCCCGAACTGCTGAAAGTTTTGGGGGGGGCGCTTGAGGGGGGCCAATTACCTGCCTCAATGCTAGAAGCAACTATTATTGTATTACAGAAAGAAGGGAAAGATCCCTTGGATATGGCCGCCTATAGACCAATTTCTCTCTTATGCACGGACGTAAAAATTCTGGCCAAAGTGCTGGCAGCAAGATTGAATGGGGTTATCCATAAGCTGATCCACGAGGACCAGGCGGGCTTCATAGCCAATAGATCCACGAGCCTGAATATTAGAAGGGCGTTTTTGAATGTACAGGCCCCAATGGTGAGCGAGGGTTCGAGAGCGTTGATGACCCTTGATGTATCCAAGGCTTTTGATAGCGTGGAGTGGGGCTATATGTGGCGCGTGCTGGAGATCTTTGGATTTGGCCCTGCCTTTATAGGGTGGATTAGAATGCTATATACTCGACCCAAGGCAAGATTAAAAATTAACAACGAACTGTCGGACTGGTTTGAGCTGGAGAGGGGGACGAGGCAGGGGTGCCCACTCTCCCCTCTGTTGTTTGCACTAGCGATGGAACCCCTGGCCATTTCCATAAGGGGAAGTCGTGTGATAACCGGCTTCCAGAGAAAAACAGGCGAGGAAAGAATCGCATTGTATGCGGATGACATTCTGTTATTTTTGGGAGACTCGAGGAAATCGCTACCGGGAGCAATGAGGATAGTGGAGGACTTCGGCAGTTTTTCTGGCTTAGAGATAAACTGGGAGAAATCAGAGTTTCTACCGATAGACCCCATAAATGAGACTATAGCACCTGGTATGCCTCAGGTGGTAACAGTGGAAGCTCTGAAGTACCTAGGGATTGTCCTGACGAAGGACCCTGTTCTATATATCAGTAAAAACCTTGTCCCTCTATTAACAAAATTTAAATGAAAAATAGGAATTTGGAGACGCCTGCCTCTATCAGTTGCAGGAAGATGTAGCTTAATAAAAATGATATGGATGCCACAACTGCTATACGTCTTGCATAATTCCCCTGTCTGGATAGGTAAGAAGTGGTTTAAAAAAATTGACAGTCTCTTTAGGGAATTGATTTGGAAGGGGAAACAAGCCAGGATCCGTCTTGGAGTGCTCCAGCTCCCTACCCAGGAGGGGGGCTTTGCCCTCCCACATCCCGAGAGTTATTTTTACTCAACTCAGTTGCAGCAATTATTGGGCTGTGGGATACCGAAAGGAGGCACCCCTAATGGCAAGTTACTGTTGTTGAGCTCCACACATAATACAATTATTGAAGCCCTAGAGGCGGACGCGTTCCATGATAAATTTCCAACAATTAAATTGATAATCAAACTTTGGAAAACAGTTAAGAAAAAGATGGGGTATGGAGCCTTAACAGCCTACTCTCCTATTTGGAACAACCGTAATTTGCAGGAAGTTCTTAAGATAGGCATATTTAGAGAGTGGGAGAAGCTTGGTCTTAGTAAGCTAAATCAATTATATAATGACTCTGGGTTAAAGAAATTTTCAGAACTGGTTAGGGAGTTTAAGCTTCCCCGGGGGTCTTTCTTCCTATATGTCCGGTTGGAACATGCCCTTAAAGCACAATTTAAAGCCCAGACTCCGAGATGGGAAGAGATGCCTCTATTTCAGTGCATAATTCAAATAACCCCCACTAGAGGGGTAATTTCAAGAATTTATGACCAATTAAGCAAATCGGTTAATAGCAGGGAAATACTCCTTGGGGTAAAGGCTAAATGGGAAGAGGAGGTGGGAGGAATGACCCAGGAACAATGGGCGAGAATTTTGGAGTTGGGAGCGCAGGTTTCTGTGACCCCTTCACAGAGACTCTCACACTTAATGCTGTTAAACAGAGCCTATTATACTCCTAAAAGACTTTTTAAATTTGGGAGAAGGCCCAATGACAACTGCCCCAGGTGTCGAAGGACGGGAGATCTCATTCACATGGTGTGGAGGTGTCCCAAGTTGTTTAGATACTGGGAGGAGGTGACTGGGAACTTGGGAAATATTTTCGGTACGACAGTGGCAAACGAGCCCTTGGCTTGTATTCTGGGGCATAGAAGAGTGATGGGAGAAAGGTTGAGTACTACCTTAGCTGTCACGCGGGCCCTGTTTCAGGCTAGAAAGTTGATAGCACTTAGATGGCAGGTAAAGGAGCCCCCCACCGTGAAAGACTGGATCTCTACAATGAATGAAACCTTGGGTAGGGAAAGAATGGTGTACATAAAAAGGGGCAATCTTCAGGAATTTGAAAGCATGTGGAAGATGTGGATAGAGAAAGTGAAGAGTCATTAATAGTGGGATCGGCATAGACACGGAATAGACTGAGGGATGGGCTTAATATAGGTATATAGGCAACTGGTATCCTTGCAGGCAAAGGATGCTATAATAAAGTGTTTCTGGATATGAATATTTTTAGTTAAATATATAGCTTAGTAGGGCATAGGATAAACATATAGGGAGTAGGTGGGGGGGGGGGATCGGGGTATTAGGGCATAGGTAATTTGGTACACAATACAGGCTGGGTCAGTAGAAGATGGGCACGGGGAGCCCACAAGTTCATTTTTACAAACCTCTCTTCTTGTATTTTTTGTTGGTGTTTTTGTCCTTTTTCTTCCTTCTTACTGGTCCCCTCTTTCTCTAAACTGAGTTGGAAAAGGATGGGTCCCTTTGGTTATCGAGTCCTAGCTGGTGGGGCTTACGAGATGGAAGGGACAGAGGACTTGTTGGTAAAGAGGCGTATTGGAATCCGTTGGTCATTATGACGATATAAAAAGCAATGAGAAAAAGTATAATCCACTATGATGTGAATACGAGAAGGCGACAGTTAATGAACATCAAACTGATTTAGCCCTCCAAACACTGTTTACTGATGTGGAAAAGAAAAAAAAAAGAATGGTTTAGATCAAAGCATATTCATGTGCTAGAATAGTCCAGTCAATGTCCAGCCCTATATCTAATTGGGAATCTGTGGCAAGACTTGAAAATTGCTGTTCACGGATGCTGTCCATCCAATCTGACAGAGCTTGAGCTATATTGCAAAGAAGGATGGACAAAAATGTTACTTTCTAGATGTGCAAAGCTGGTAGAGACATTCCCAAAAGACTTGCAGCTGTAATTGCAGAGAAAGGTAGTTCTACCAAGTGTTGACTCGAGGGGACTGAATACAAATGCACGCCACACTTTTCATATATTTATTTATAAAAAAATAAGAAAACCATTTATCATTTTCCTTCCACTTCACAATTATGTTCCACTTTGTGTTAGTCTATCACATAAAATCCCAATAACATACATTTACATTGTTGGTTGTAACATGATAAAATGTGGATCATTTCAAGGGGTATGAATATTTTTTCAAGGCACTGTATGTAACACTGTATATCCTTGGGAAATGGTTGTCTAAAAATTCAGTTTTGCATTTTATTGGTGCCAGCACACTGTAGAACAGCACAAATATTCCTGTGAGCAGAGGATGTTACTTGCCCAAAAAGTTAATTCTTTTGCATTAGAGCAACAGTTGTGGAAAAAATGGGTTTTGAGTGTTAAAGGTGCAAAAACAATATAAAACGGCAAAAAATGTGTGCAGAGCAAAAGTTGCAGCCTATTTTTTTTCCTATTCTGCATCACACAATGTCAACCCTCTTTTCCACTAGAAGAGCCATAAGGTAAAGGACACAACCAGGCTCATTCACTCAAGGCAAAGAGAAAAACTCCACATAGTGTAATATTGTCACAAAAAGCTAACATTTTATTAAAACCATGAGATAAAACCATTCACAAGTAAAGTGCACCAAGGATGCAGTGCACAACATCAAATGCTTAATGAAAATCAATCACAGGTCACTTTAAAAGCCTTAGACTCCCATCTCCATACACCAGCTGAGCGGCCAGGCTTCCTGACAATCGTGATAATGTGACTATGCATCGCTTTGATGGCTCCCGCTGCTGTCAATCAAATCCAGTGACATGGGAGTGGGGGGCGGGGCCGAGTCCTGCTATCTGTGTCAGGGGATGCAGCAGCAGCAGGACTCAGAAGCGTGCCCGCTCAAGTGCCCCCATGCAAAGTGGGAGCACTCGAGAAGAGGAGGAGCCAAGAGTGCCACGGGGGGACCCCAGAAAAGGAGGATCGGGGCCACTCTGTGCAAAACCCTTGCACAGAGGTAAGTATAACATGTTTGTTCTTTTAAAAAAAACAAAGCTTTACAATCACTTTAATCACTACTAGATTTTTTATTTTTTGCTAAACAAACAAAAAAACACTGAAAATTTTGCAAAAAAACCCTGTTTTATAGTTTGTTATAAAATTGTGCAAACAGGTATTTTTTCTCCTTCATTGATGTGCACTGAACAGCACTGATAGGCTGCACTGATGGGCACTGATAGGCACTGATAGGTGGCATTGATGGGCACTGATGAGGTTGCACTGGTGGGCACTGATGAGGTGGCACTGGTGGGCACTTATGCAGCTGCACTGATAGGTTGCACTGATGAGCATTGATAGGTGGCACTAATGGCCACTGATAGGCGGCAATGAAGGGCACTGATAGGCGCCACTGAAGGGCACTGAGAGTTGGCACTGATAGGCAGCACTGATAGATGGCACTGATAGGCAGCCCTGATAGGTGGCACTGATTGGCAGCACTGATAGGTGGCACTGATTGGCAGCACTGATAGGTGGTACTGATTGCCAGCACTGATATGTGGCACTGGTGGACACTGATAGGTCACACTTGTGGGCACTGGTAGGTCACACTGGTGGGCACTGGTTAGCAGTACTGATGGGCACTAGTAGGTGGCACTGGTTAGGAGCACTGGTGGGCACTAGTTAGCAGTACTGGTGGTCACTGTGAGGGACCGATGTCCCTTTTACAGAAGCCGGTAATCGGCTTTATTTTTTTCTCTTACTGGCTTCTGTTTATATCATGTGATCAGCTGTCATTGGCTCACAGCTGATCACGTGGTAAAGGGCCATGATCGGCCCTTTACTCCAATCTGTGATCACAGAGTGCACTGCCCGCACGCTACAGGGGGTGCACAGGCAGCACGAGCATGGGTGGATGTCCATGTATGCCCTCCCGACATTTTAAGCCCACGCTGTATCTGTCTTTCGGCTATAGTGCGGGCACCAAGTGGTTAAATCATGTAAAAGGGGAGTTATAAAACAGTATTTTTGCTTGCACAAATGCTGATAGATGCACTCCTTTCAGTGACCATTACTCCTCTATACACAATAGGGCTACTGAGTGAACAAAGGGCTTTACAGTGTACCTAATTAGTAAAGGCATATAGGACCTCCTGTTACATACACTTGATTAGTTACACCATAGGGCAAAAAAGGGGAAGGGGTATGCCTATATATCAAGAATAATGTACAAGTGAATGTGAGAGATGACATCATTAAGGGAGCTAGAGAGGAGGTGGAATCCTTATAGGTAGAGCTCCAAAGGGATGAAGCTAAGGGGAAAATAATACTGGGAGTATGCTATAGGCCCCCTAACCTGAGGGAGGAAGGGGAGACAGATCTCCTATCACAATTTGGATTAGCAGCAAGGATTGGAAGTGTTATCATAAAGGGGGATTTTAACTATCCAGACATAGACCGGGCGGAGGGAACCGCACATTCATCTAAGGCTCGCCAGTTCCTAAAGGTCTTGCAGGACAATTTTATGGGTCAGATGGTAGACGCACAGACTAGAAATAAAGCGTTACTGGATCTACTGATTACCAACAATACAGACCTGATTACAGATGTGGAAATATGGGGAAATTTAGGTAAAAGCGATCACAGGTCAATTGGCTTCAGTAAAAATCACACAAATAGGAAACATAAGGGAAATACAAAGATACTGAATTTCTAAAGAGCCAACTTCCCTAAACTACGAGCCTTGCTAGAAGGCATAAATTGGGATAAAATCTTAAGAACAAAGAACACAAAGGAGAGATGGGTTTGCTTTAAGAGCATATTAAATAAGGGTATTAGCCAATGCATCCCATTGGGTAATAAATTTAAAATGTAAAAATGCATATAAAAGCAAAGGAGAAGGCCTTCAAAAAATACATGGTTGAGGGATCATCATCAGCTTTCAGACTTTATAAAGAATGCAACAAGAATGATCCACACGCAATTTCTTGCGATCGATTTCCTCGGCTGTGAGTAATCCCTCAGGAGACATCATACCTCTGCAGCGGGGGTCTCTCTGGCCTCGGACTTTCCTATTGCCCGGCAATCGCACCTCAGGAAAGGCCACGTCTTCGGCCTACATTTGGAAGTCGGTGGCCATCTTGCTCCTCCAAAGCACACCCTGACGGTGCTCCCTTTGCTCCTTCAGGTAATAAGGCTTATAAGGCTCTGGAGCTCTTAGAGAGACTGTCTCCCATCCCTTTTACTGACAGTGGGGGTTGGTGGGACTGCAGATTGGTAACCACTACTTATATGGAGGATGCTGCTTGAGTAAACCCAGGGCCCCTGCCTACTCACCGAGACCTCTGTGAAGCTGTTATAGCTATTTACAGATACGGAGGTAAGCCTGTCTGACTACTAGAATCTCTCCACACCTCAGGGGTAAAGTTGGCCAACAGCAACATTACTATAAACCACAGTTTTGCTCACGTTAGGAAATAAACATGGAACGTTTTGTTACTAGGCCACAACCTGCCTCCTCGAATTCTTCCGCAAACCCTTTTGCCTTGCTGGATCCATCCCTGGATTCTGAAGATGCTGCAAATCCCCCACTATCTAGCTCTCAGGGTCAACTCTCCATTCTTCACCTTCATGTGAGTCTCTTACCCCTGACATTTTGGACACTAAACTACAGCTTTTGCTTTTTCACCCCAGATGACGGCTGTGTAGCTGAAACATGTCGGGTGGACCCCTCACGATTACCGCTATTTGACCGTTTGAGCTGTTTTTGATCTCTGAAATATGTGAGTTTATATTTTTTTATTTCATAAATCGATGTTTTAAACGTTATCACGCTATGTGAGTTTTATTTCTCGCATGGCATATGAAACTTTCGTTTGGCCTTATTGGATCATTTGTGGATGTGGAAAGCTGTGTTGATACCCCTCTTCCCATTGCAAGTTGAGGATATTTGACGAGTTACCCTGTCCCGACCGGTTGGTCAACAAGCCTTTTTGACTTGTAAGACGTAGGTCTTTTCAAGTCATTAAGTTCCGGTAAGCCTCTTGATGTTCCGGTGATGGTACTGCCACCCATCTAGACCCTCTGTTCACCTGCGGTTCCCTCATTGTTTACCAACCTGCTGGATGTGACAAATTTCATCTACGTGTGAACTTGGGAGTCATATTTCCATCATTTTCAATGCACAACCTCCATAGACTTTCGGTGGTGTTTTCCTTTTCACAATTTATTATTCATTTATATTTTGGACTTTTTATATGAATTTGAGTGGTTGATTTGCCGAACCTCCACGGTTTTTCAGATATATTGTATTAATTTTTATAATTGGTCACCAATATTTATATTGTATTTCAATTGCTGTTTTGAATTACACAGTGTCACTTTTATGCACTTCACACCTCTGTTCTACAAGGGGTGATTAGGTTTTATTCACTGTTTTTACGCACGTAAGACCTCCTGTTTAATATATATAGCGCTACACTTTTATTATTTTTATTTTAAACCCAGGGCCCCTGCCTGCTCACCGAGACCTCCGTGAAGCTGTTATAGCTATTTACAGATACGGAGGTAAGCCTGTCTGACTACTAGAATCTCTCTACACCTCATGGGCAAAGTTGGCCAACAGCAACATTACTATAAACCACAGTTTTGCTCACGTTAGGAAATAAACATGGAACGTTTTGTTACTAGGCCACAACCTGCCTCCTCGAATTCTTCCGCAAACCCTTTTGCCTTGCTGGATCCATCCCTGGATTCTGAAGATGCTGCAAATCCCCCACTATCTAGCTCTCAGAGTCAACTCTCCATTCTTCACCTTCATGTGAGACTCTTACCCCTGACATTTTGGACACTAAACTACAGCTTTTGCTTCAACAAATCACGTCCAATGTCTCGGCTGTGGTAAGCAAACTAGCTGCCGAATTGAGAGGGGAAATAACCCAAATTTGGGATCTCACAGATACCCTGGAGAATAAATTCGATGAGATGATCAACAACGTACAGGCCATCGAGGAGGAAAATCACACCTTACGCCTCTCAGTCTCTCAACTGCAACTGCAATAAGAGGACTTGGAGAACAGGGAGAGAAGACAAAACCTACACTTCAGAGGAATCCGGTGGGAGACTCTGAGCTCCGGACCTATCTTCTGGGTCTTTTTAACAACTTGGCTCCTTCAGTTGTGGATATAGACTGGCGCCTGGATAGGTCCCATCGGTCTCTGTGCCCCAAACCTCTGGCTGGAACTAGACCAAGAGATGTTGTGGTGAGGTTTCATTATTTCAAAAGCAAAGAGGCACTAACCATGGCAACATGTAACAAATTATGTATAAGGGTGCTAAATTGCAGATCTTTAGCGACCTTTCCCCCATCACCCTTACTAAATGGAGGAATCTACGCCCACTCACTTCACACCTGCAACAACATAAGATCCCATACTATTGGGGATTTCCTTTCCGCCTAGCTGTATCCAAGGATGGTGCCCAATATACCTTGCGTGAACTGCAAGAGGCGGAAGCCTTTCTAAACAATATTGATCTCCCTCCTCTTCCGGAGGAGGACATGATCCCTCCTGCCTCAGAGGTCCGTCTACCTCCAAACACACCCAATTGCATCTGGACCCCTGTTAGGGGCAAGTCCAAGAAACAACTCTCCACTCCTCAACGCCTCCGATCCTCCAAATAACCTCCTTGAACTCTACTCTGAACGTTCCTTTTTGGATCTCTACCGTATTGCCCTTTGCATTTCCGTTTCTTCAACTTTTTGGATGAAATGATGTTTTGGTTACTGCAGTTTTGAGACTACCCTGTCCTCTCTTCGGGGTAGAATTTTTCGAATCCCATGGGGTGCTATCATTAGAGGTTTTACTACTTTAAGTGACAAATTTACCTGTTTATTTCCTAACTTTGCTTTTCCTAAGGTATACAGGTTTTTTTTTCAATGTCCTTTTGTTTTTTATTTTTGCTATCAAGCTCATAAGGTGAGCAGCGGGCCCTTCCCATTGCTCTATCCACAGTCTCCAGATGGAAGCCCATTCATGCCCCTACCAGGCCCTGGTCTATCTCTCAGGCCTTCAGAGATTTAAATCTTTTTTTCTCTTTTTTCTTTTGGTCTTTTTTCTTTGGTTTTCTTTTTTACCTTTTTTGCTCATGTCTATAGCTTTGTTTCACAGATTGAGATTTCATTGTTATTATTATTTCATCTTAAAGCAGTATCAACATAGGGTTTGTCATTTAGCAGTCAGAAGTGGAGAAACGATTGTTATCAACAATACCCATAACCTGCCTTATATATTTTTCTATGTTACCAATGTTCCAATGCTTGTATTATCTACTATTTCTACACCAGCTTATCTAAATAGACCGCAACCATGGCTCTGAAAATGATGTCATATAATGTGAAAGGCTTGGGTTCCATTAGTAAACTCTGGATGGCCCTGAAGGATTTCAGAGCCTCGGGCCCAGATGTGGTAATGATTCAGGAGACCCACTTTCGGGCAGGCGGATCATTAAACTTTGCTTCAAGGTTTTTCACCACCTCCATCCTTGCCTCTGATTCCACGGGCAAGGCGGGAGTGGCGATCTTAATCAGAAAATCGCGCCCTGTTAAGGTCAGGAAGTCTCATGTAGAACCTCATTGGAGATTTCTCATCTTAGAATGCGAATACATGTCCGCCTCTTTTACACTAGTAAATTTATACGCTCCAAATACGGGCCAGATTGACTTCCTCAACAAACTTTTTGATACCCCTCAATATCGCTCACAACCTTTTATGATAGTTGGTGGGGACTTCAATCTGGTCATGTCACCCACTAGAGATCGACAAACCCTCTTTAGCACTGTACCATCTAAAAGGATCATGTCCCAAGCCAATGCCTAATATAAATGTGTCAGGTCACATCGGCTATTCGACTCATGGAGGATAAAACACCCCTCTGCTAAACAATATACATTTTATTCACCAGCCCATAAAATGTACTCCCGTCTTGACCACTTTTTTTATTTTCGACTCCACTCATTCCCTATGTGGTCGAGTTGGATATTTCGCCCATTACATGGTCAGACCATGCACCCATTATGTTACATCTTATACTCTCTTAGACTTAACCCAAATCATGTCATTGGTGTCTTAATGATCACCTTTTGCAGTCCGACATATCACATTCCATCCTAGCAAATAGTTTGAAAGAGTACTTTCTGCTCAACACAGGATCAGTATCTCAGATTTCTACGCTGTGGGAGGCGCACAAGGCTGTGTTTCGTGACGCATGTATAGCGGAAAGTTCTCGGTTGAAGAGAGATAGAAATAGTCTTGTGCAATCTTTACTGTCCGCCCTAGCAATTGCAGAGCGGAGGCTTTTGTGTGGTCCCACAGTGATTAAATTACGCAAAGTCATATCTCTCAGAGAACAAATTAAATCAACAAAACTTGACAAAACAGCCAGGTCCATGCTATGGACGAAACAAAAATTTTACAAATACTCTAATAAACCTCACAGGATGTTAGTAAAAAAACTATGCCCAAGACCGTTTAACTCATTCTCTGACTTTCTTCAGCAGTCGGATGGATCTAGAGCACATTGCCCCGTGAAATGTCCAAAATTTTTGGCAAATTCCACAACAACCTGTATAACTGCCTGACTCCGGAGAATCATTTTAACGTTACCCAAGAAGTATTTGAGTCCTTTTTCTCTAATATTAAGCTACCGAAATTATCTACAGCAGATCTAGAGAGTTTGAATGTGGCAGTATTGGTTGAAGAGCTCCTAGCTATAATTAAAAGTCTCCCATTACATAAGTCACCCAGCCCTGATGGCTTGCCTTATTCTTACTATAGATCTTTTTATGACATTTTGTCTCCACATATTTTAGCCTTATATGATTCCCTTAAAGGCATTCCCCTACATTCACACTTCTCCCACTCATACATTTCGGTTATGCCAAAGCCTGGAAAAGACTCCTCTATCCCAGATAACTACAGACTTATAGCCCTTCTAAATTCGGACTATAACACTAAAATTCTTGCTTCCCGTCTGTCCAGGCTCATCCCCAAACTGATCCATAGGGACCAGGTGGGCTTTGTGCCTGGAAGGCATGCGGGGGATAACACTAACAATAGATCTAATAGACCTTCTATATAGAACCTCTCGTTCGGCATTAATTTTGAGTTTAGACACACAGAAGGCTTTTGACAGGCTGAGTTGGCCTTACAAGTTTGCCACTTTAAAATTATATGGCTTTGACGGCTCTTTTCTAAAGGCCTTACAAGCCCTATGTTCAAGTGTCACAGCGCAGGTGCAGATGTCGTCCTTCTTGTCTCCTGGCTTCCCCATGACAAATGGAACTCGGTAGGAATGTCCTCTATCGCCATTGCTTTTTATCTTGTGCTTGGAACCCCTAGCCGAGTCCATCCGTGCTCACCCGGATATACGTGGGGTGGTGATGAGACGGGGGAATACAAATTGTCATTATTTGCAGATGACATTCTGCTTACTATCACCAACCCGTTGATATCTCTCCCCTCATGACATAAACTACTGATTTCCTTTGGTGCCATCTCCGGTTATAAAGTTAACACTTCCAAAACTGAAGCCCTTCCTATGCACATCCCGTCACCCTTATTAACTCAACTTAAAGAATCATACTCTTATAAATGGTGTAACACCTCTCTCAAAAACTTGGGTGTCCTACTTACTCCTTCCTACACCTCCCTTTATAATACTAATTTCCCTCCTTTGATACTGGACATTAATAAATCTCTGTCGAACTGGACCAAATACCCCCTGTCTCTTTTAGGCAGAATTAATGTTTTAAAAATGTCTATTTTACCTAGACTGTTTACCACTTTGAAACACTGCCAGTAGCCTTGCCTGCCTCACAACTAAAAGCACTTCACAGGAATTTTCGAAAATTTATATGGAATGGTGGGGCCCACCGAATAGCGAGCTCAGTGGTGTTTTCTCTTAGATCCAGGGGGGGGTTTGGGAGCCCCGGACATTACTAAATACTATTACGCCACACACTCAAGGGCTATTACTTCTTGGACTTCCTTACATGCACCAAATCAATGGGCCGCCATTGAAAAGGGGGTACTTTATCCGGTCCACCCTTGCTCCTTGATTTGGGCCCCCCCCCTCCCTGGATCCCATCTATAGACATCAGTGCACTGGTCCAATGACATTTACTTTATCCATTTGGCGTCAGTGTCTAAAACGCTATTCCCTTATATCCCGCTGCTCTCCTCTCGTGAATGTACTATTCAACCCACTCATTCCAGACAGTATGTCCCTGGGCAGGATCCTTTCATGGCTTAATGTACCTCTTTTTCAGCTCCGGAACCTGGTTCATTCCATAACAAGGAGATTACATACTTTCAATACTTTAGGTGAGAAATTTGACATACCACCACACCTTTTCCACTTCTACCTACAGGTTAGACACTTCTTCCACTCTAAATCTCCAACCCTGACCCTAGATAAGCCAACTACCTTTGAATACTTATGTGCTTAGGGCCCTCACCAACCACATTTAATTTCATATATTTACCGTATCCTCCATGAGTCGATTCCTATCACGGAAATCATGCATCATTATATGAACAGGTGGTCCCATCTAGTGGGCCGCCCTATCACAATACAGATGTGGGATAGGATCTGGTCCTCTACTTTTAAATCTTCCAAATATGTGACTCAGAGGGAGACTTCCATTAAGATTCTCATGTTTTGGTATAGAAGCCCTGATGTAATTCATAAGTATGAGCCCTCACTCTCTCCGCGCTGTTGGCGGTGTGGGACCGACATAGGCTCTCTATTTCATAACCTTTGGCAATGCTCCCTGATTCAACCCTTTTGGCGTGATGTGCATCTACTTGTACAAAAGGTGATTGGGGTGTCCTCTCCACTGGACCCTTTAAATTATTTGTTGGGCCTCCCTTCCCTAGGTGTTTCTAATCGACTAATATCCTACATTTTGCTTGCCGCCAAGAGGCTTATCCCACTGTCCTGGTTATCCAATACACCCCCTTGATGGTCCAGATTTCTGAACTTGGTGGCTGAGATTTGGACGATGGAGTTTCTGACGGTCTCGGTGCATGACTGCATCCCCCAATTTAATAAAGTATGGGAGCCATGGGATCTTTCAGAATGCGGGACTTCCATATCACACATCACGCCTTATTAATTAATTATTAATAATAATATTATATTATTTCTAAATTGTTGGTGTTTGTATGTCAAGGGGAAGAGATGCAATTCACACTTGTGCCTAGTATCTGTGAACATTATTCACTTATATTTACTATTTCCTTCTTTGTTTTTATTTTTTTTATGTCTGTTTATATTACTCTTTTATTAATAGTGTATTGTACATTATGTTACAATTTTATAATTTGTTATTTAATAACCCAATAAAAATACAATTTTGAAAAAAAGAATTGTAAGGGTGCAATAAGGACGGCTAAGATAGAACATGAAAGACACAAAGCAGAGGAGAGCAAAAAACCCGAGGGTACAAAGCCAATGTAGCACCAATATTTAAAAAGGGCCCAAAATACATCCCGGGAATTAAAGACCAGTTAGCCTAACATCAATAGTATGTAAACTCTTGGAGGGGATGATAAGGGACTATATACAAGATTTTAGTAATGAGAACGGTATCATTAGCAGTAATCAACATGGATTCATGAAGAATCATTCTTGCCAAACCAATCTATTAACTTTCTATGTGGAGGTGAGTTGCCATCTAGATAAAGGAAGGCCTGTGGACGTGGTGTATCTGGATTTTGCAAAAGCTATTGACACAGTTCCCCATAAACGTTTACTGTACAAAATAAGCTCCATAGGCATGGACCATAGAGTGAGTACATGGATTGAAAACTGGCTACAAGGGCTAGTTCAGAGGGTGGTGATAAATGGGGAGTACTCTGAATGGTCAGGGGTGGGTAGTGGGGTCCCCCAGGGTTCTGTGCTGGGACCAATCCTATTTAATTTGTTCATAAACGACCTGGAGCATGGGGTAAACAGTTCAATCTCTGTATTTGCGAACGATATAAAGCTAAGCAGGGCAATAACTTCTCTGCAGGATGTGAAAACCTTGCAAAAAGATCTGAACAAATTAATGGGGTGGGCAACTACATGGCAAATGAGGTTTAATGTAGAAAAATGTAAAATAATGCATTTGGGTGGAAAAAATATTAATGCAATCTATACACTGGGGGGAGAACCTCTGGGTGAATCTAGGATGAAAAAGGACCTGGGGGTCCTAGTAGATGATAGGCTCAGCAATGGCATGCAATGCCAAAGCAAACAGAATATTGGCATGCATTAAAAAGGGAACCAACTCCAGAGATAAAACAATAATTTTCCTGGTCTACAAGACTCTGGTCTGGCCGCATCTAGAGTATGCTGTCAAGTTCTGGGCACCGGTCCACAGGAAGGATGTACTGGAAATGGAGCGAGTACAAAGAAGGGCAACAAAGCTAATACAGGGTCTGGAGGATATTAGTTATGAGGAAAGGTTGCGAGCACTGAACGTATTCTCTCTGGAGAAGAGACGCTTGAGAGGGGATATGATTTCAATATACAAATACCATACTGGTGACCCCACAATAGGGAAAAAACTTTTTCGCAGAAGGGAGTTTAACAAGACTCGTGGCCACTCATTAAAATTAGAAGAAAAGAGGTTTAACCTTAAACTACATAGAGGGTTCTTTACTGTAATGCCCCGTACACACGGTCGGACTTTGTTTGCACATTCCGACAACAAAATCCTAGGATTTTTTCCGACGGATGTTGGCTCAAACTTGTCTTGCATACACATGGTCACACAAAGTTGTCGGAAAATCCAATCGTTCTGAACGCGGTGACGTAAAACACGTACGTCGGGACTATAAACGGGGCAGTGGCCAATAGCTTTCATCTCTTTATTTATTCTGAGCATGCGTGGCACTTTGTCCGTTGGATTTGTGTACACATGATCGGAATTTCCGACAACAGATTTTGTTGTCGGAAAATTTTATATCCTGCTCTCAAACTTTGTGTGTCGGAAAATCCGATGGAAAATGTGTGATGGAGCCTACACACGGTCGGAATTTCCGACAACAAGGTCCTATCACACATTTTCCGTCGGAAAATCCGACCGTGTGTACGGGGCATAAGAGAGGCAAGGATGTGGAATTCCTTTCCACAGGCGGTGGTCTCAGCGGGGGGCATCGATAGTTTCAAGAAACTATTAGATAAGCACCTGAATGACCACAACATACAGGGATATACAATATAATACTGACATATATGGTTTGGACTTGATGGACTTGTGTCTTTTTTCAACCTCACCTACTTTGTAACTATGTAACTATGTAACCCAAAAAGAATCCAATTTAATTCATGTACAGGAAATAACTTACATTCTCCTAGTGTTTCCACTTCAATGCTTGGACTGTAACTGCCATAATCTTGTGATGAAGATGATGTGCGGATTTGGAAGACATAGACTGTTCCTGGCTTTAGGTTATGAACAGTCACTGATGTGAGGGGTGTTTTCAAAGTGGAGTAACTCTGGTCTCTTTGATCCTATGGAAACATAAAAATATTACAAATTAAAGACTTAAAAAAGATCCTGATCTTCCTATAATCATTACTGTTCTAACTGACTACATTTGAAGAATTTATGCATAATAACATTCAGAAAGCACTTCTGCAGATAGATATACATAACACAGTGCCAGGACATAAGCACTATTCAACAGCTGCAGGGCAAACTTATCCTTTTAATGGACAAATCCCTATTATGTCAGGAATTTGTAATCTGACAACAAATAATTTTCAAGTTACATATTTGGTATTTTGATAAGGAGATTGGGAAAAGATCTGTAATTCTAAGTTAAGAAAGCAATGAAATGTAAAGGAACTATCTAATGCTGTTATCAGCAAAACCAAAATGAAAAGTACTAAAAAGGGAAGGATTAAAAAAAACTAAATTAATCTGCCTGAAACTTATCTGTTGTGATATATTTGCACACACAGAGGATCAATGAGTTTTCCTTCTTAATTCAGACTACAGTTAAGATTACAGTTCCACTTCATATGCAGAAAATAGGAAGTGTTTGTTTCAAGTCTTGACAAATGAAATCATATTGGTTCCTTGGAAAAAGAAATCTAGATAGGCAAGAAATAGAAGTTGGTATACGTATATGCTATTGCCCCTTAAAATGCTATCTTCCTCCTCTGTGATAATGCAGCTACCTCCTGGTGCAAGCACTTTGTAAAAGATCTGACTATTGTAACGGACCTGGCTTACCTTAAAAAAAAAAATGCTTGCTGTAGAAGTAATTGACAAAGCATTTTTTGGTCGCTGTGTGCTTGTGCAGTGGTGGGCAGCCTCTGTGCTTTTAAAGAAGAACTAGTTATTATCAGCAGCCCCTTCGGGGGTTAGCGCTGCAACTTTAAGGGTGGTGTTACATCATGGCAAAAATAAATACCTTAAACACAGTAAATTAAAATTAATATCCACAACCAATAAAGTGACTCTCTATCCAAAGCTTTTTTTTTCTTTTTTTGGACAGTGTATAAAAATTTTAGAACACTTTACAAATACTTAATGTATAAGAATAATGAGTTTGGTATGGACCACCGTGTTGTTACCAGTGGATAACGAGTGCAGTGTTTCATATGGTGGATCAGAGTTAAATCCATTAATGTTTATATGGCCCTAGTTTCTGCTTTTATGGTATTCAATGACTGAACTGCTGTCCATTGCTACAACAAAAAAGACAGTGTCTGACACTCTAATTTGTAGGTCTTTTCCTGTGGAGAGGTTAGCCCCTGCCTTGGAGTGTTGAACAGGTATAGATCAAACTGTGTCCAAACCCAAGAACCAACATTTAAAATATTGCAGCTTACCAGTCCTTAGATGTGGTAGCTGAATTGGTTTAATTTTTTTTAGGATTTTTCCTTTATTTTCATTTGCTGATGCTGCCAGTAACACACTTACTAGGGTGACAACACTTTTTATAATGCACTGTATCTATTGTGTATCAGTGTTGTCACCTTAGGACAATGCTTAAAAAATGCTTAAAAAAGCTTCCAAAATTAAAAACAAGAAACATTAACATGACAAAATTACAGCGTAATCTTGGTGGTGGAGTAGAGTGAAATATCAGAAGAGCGGAAAATATTATTAAATAATATATAGTCTATGGTGCTGTCTCTTTACTTATAACTAATTTGTTTATTCATCCATTGCTATAAATTATATTTAATTTTGATATCAATTTTAAATCTTTAGATGACTTTCACCAATAACGCTCTCCCACAACAGCTTGCTGTGAAATAGCTGTCCAAAAGTTAAAGAAAGTATTGATATGCTGAGTGCATTTAATCATGCACAGTGATAATCACAGCACACAAAACACTGAGGCAATAATCAGCCAGGTATTTTGCATAGTGTCAGATTACTGCTTGTAAAGCACTGAAAATGGAGCCCCAAGAGTCATTTAGTCTTTTACACTGTACATTTAAGCACTTTCTCCCTCTCTTTCCCATTTTCTAGTTGATCCTCTGGCAGAGTCAAGGAATGCATAATTTAAATTAAATTATCTTGTACTTAAAAGAAACG
This sequence comes from Aquarana catesbeiana, assembly GCF_042186555.1. NCBI lineage: Eukaryota > Metazoa > Chordata > Amphibia > Anura > Ranidae > Aquarana > Aquarana catesbeiana. Next base: position 433,411,046 of record NC_133325.1, on the reverse strand, counting down.
GTAATTAATAACTTATTCTTTGTCATAGTGTCCACTGATGAGGATCAATTTAAAATTTGGTAACATTATTTAAACTATTAATTTTCAACAAAAATTCTCATGAGGGCAGCTCAAGTTAATTGGGTGTTCTTGCCTCTTTTTTAGTAAGCTCCTCTCACACCTTTATAGTTGAAATTGCAAACTATATCTGTTAGGTCTGTGCATTTTTATTATTCATGATTATACGTGTGCTGTCTAGTCTAGCTAGGCGCTATTCACTGTAAAATAAAAACACAAGAATACTGTTATTCTTTGTGTACTTCTGTAGTTGAAAAAAAAAAAAAAAAAACAGTGGTGGTATGTAAGTGCACCCTGCATTTGCAATGCGATAAAATATTAGCTCTGCACTATTATATGCTCCTTTAATAATACAGACCTCATATAAAAATTGAGAGCATTGAGTCCATCGCTTTCTTGTTAAAAAAAAAGCTTGTTTGAAGAGCTAAGTTTAAATTACACACACACACAACTGATTGCTTCAGAGGGGGAGACTCGCTGCTTTGTTCCTAGAACTGTTCCTATGGAGCCCATGATACATTAGTTAGACAAATAGATAGGGATCAGATAATGTTAGGCTTTCTCATTCAGCAAAATGCTTTTGCAACTGTGATCACCCAGGAACTCTACCCCACATATGGTTGTCCTGCCCTATTATCACCAGGTTTTGGGTGGTGATCAACACTTTTTGCATATTAGTAACTAATATACCAATGACTCTCACCATATATGGCTCTCCTAGGAGTAGGCATCCAGGCCTTGCCTCATCATATACAGTCATTCACAACTTATACCCTCATTGCTGCCAGACTAGCTGTTGCAAGACGATGAAAAACCAAACAACCACCTCATCTACAAGATGTTATTCATATTCCTAATGACCATCTCCTGCTGGAATTCTCATATGCTAAAGCCCATCTCACAGCTTCTAAATGTCATGACCTATGGGCATTGTGGCTGACTGACACCTCTCCTAACTTCAACTCACCTTTCACTTCTCTTTCCACTTCCTGCTTTCAGACCTAAAGTCCCATTACGGCTAAAGTATATTATGACAGACCCAACTGAGACAGGGGCTTTATGGCCCATGGAGGAGACTGGGGTCTTTGTCTGCTTCACCTGGTCAGAGCATAGAATAGAGCTCAGTTCAGATTTGATCCCATGGAGAGAGCAGATCATTCTCTAATGATGGACAAAAACATGATGAATGATGAAGAGGATTGGATTATTTTCCTAATAGGGACAATAAAGCTGCCCTTCTGGAGCGGATGGAAAGGTATAATGTTACTCTTGTACAGGTTAACGTTCAGAGGAAATATGGTGGCCTTCCTGCAGACTGGGTTGGAGAAGCCCCTCCACTTGGGACAGAAATATTTATCAACAATATCCCTCAAGAAACCTATGAAGATAAATTAATTCCACCTTTTCAGACTGAAACATTGTATGAGTTTGTCTCATAGCCTGTTGTAGGCTGGTGCCTGACAGTATATTGTTGAGTATGTCTCTCCCATTGTGTGCCTCCTAGGTGTGAATTCCCATTGTTAATTGAGTCACCTATTGTTTCTGTCTGTCTGATCATCTCTTGGGGATGTTTTTAATATTGTGACCACTTTACCTCGTTATCTATCAATTGTGGGATGGTTATGTGTTTATGCTTATGATAATGTGTAATGTACTTTGTATATTCAGGGTTGTGGGCTGGGTGCCGAATGGTCTGGGCACCTAGGTTTGTTTAAGTGAATAATTTTGAATTAGTTCATGTTAATTAACCTCAGTGGTGGTATGATTATGTAGGATTTTAGGTGCTGAAAGCGGTACAATTATTTTGTATGGAAATTTGGCGTTTTATATTGTAGGCCTGTAATTCTTAACAATAACACACTTAAATCTGTCCAAACAAGAGTCTAGTAGATATTCCGGGTATGATAAAGTTTGAAACACAAAATCAAAAATTATAATATAATAAATAAATAATAATAAAAAAAAAAAATAATATAATAATAATAAAATAAATTTCCCCACAATTCACTATCGTCTAATTCTGCAATCGTTCTAATTTACTATCACTGTTTTCTAGCTGGTCTAAAGCCACTTTTGACGTAAAGGGACACTTTCTGGTTGCTATGGACAATCTCAAGTTTCCAGGCAGAAAGAACGGTATATATAATATAAAACTGCATGCAGGGCATTGGACAAAGCACTATATATATATATATATATATATATATATATAGTCCAGTGTGACTGTCCCAACACTAATGTTTGCTTCAGTAATTAGATACTCCTAATCTTCACCACTAGTGCTCAAATGGTGGAAGTACACTCATCCGAGGTGTTTGACCCCTTTTTACAGGTAGGTCAAAATAGGCTTGTGAAACCACAAAGTAGTTGGGGTCCCTCTGATGAGAAACTTCACTTCATTCTTCCATTAGAGTAGAAAACTCATACAGAAAATGACTGCAGAAAGCAAGTTTAAAAAGTAACAGTGTGGTATTTTATTTGTAATTGGTGTTAAAAACATAACAACTAGGAATTGCACTCACATGTATTACTGCCCATGCACTGGCACTAGTGTGTACAGCTTGTACAGATATCAAATAGCTTCTCCAGGGCTGGTGCCTTGTTATGACTAACCAGCCTGGAAATGGTGTCACATGGGACCCAGAAATAACAGATCCCCACTCTCATCAGAGGGATCCCAGCTATATCCAACACTTGAGCACTAGCGGTGAAGATTAAGCGACCATTGGCGTTGGGACAGGCACACTGGACTTTATCTTATTTATATATATATATATATATATATATATATATATATATATATATATATATATATATATATATATATATCTTAACCACATTGCCTTTTCATTTATGTTATTCATGAGTTTATAGGGCATGTATGTGAGGATCATCCACTATTATTTGTTTATTGTTAGGTTCTGTTTTTTTACATATTATTTATATACGTGAGCACCATCTTTACATTTTTTATTTTGTTTCCATAACATGTTATTTTGTTTTTAAAGTGATTGTAAAGTCTATTTTTTAATTAAAATAACAAACATGTTAAACTTACCTGATCTGTGCAATACCTCCTCTTCTGGGTTCCCCTCTGAGTGATGTTGGCTCCTACTCTTCTGTGTCTGCCCCCAGAGCAAGCCACATGTTATATGGGCAGCCGTGTGGGCTCCTGAGCCAGGCTGTGTGTGTATATAGACACACAGTTTGGCTTGGTCCCACCCCCCCCCCCACCCCCACCCCCACCCCCACCCCCACCCCCACTCTATGCTTACTGGATTTGACTGACAGCAGCAGAAGCCAATGGCTCTAACTTTTCTCAGCCAAGCCTGTGAGATCAGGAAGTGAGAGGGAAGCCAGGCACAGTGCCACAGTGACAGGAGTCAGGTACTGTAAGTGTTAGGGAGGGGAGGAGGGAGGGAACACACTGTGGAAGGTTTTTTACCTTTATGCAAAAAAATGCATTAAGGTAAAAAAAAAAAACTTTAGTCTTTAGAACTACTTTAACTTTCTTACTCAATGGGACTTTTAAATATGTTCTTCCACAGTACAGAGTTATTAGCCCTAAGCCCAAGTCTTGAAGCATAATCTTGAAGGGCTAATAGATGTCTGTCATGCAGGGGCATAACTACAGGCCATTGGAAACCTCCCTTCTATCATTGTTCTTGATATAAGATATGTATAAATCAAGGACAGTTAGTAAGTTAAGGTCAGTATATTCAGTACACTTCTAGGTACCAGCGCTGTAGAGTTGTTAGGAAATGGTGGGGAATTAACTTTCAACAGCATTTTAGATCTCGGGAGCCTCAGTGTAAATTGTAAACCATCCAACACCTTCCACCATCACAGCAAACATGTGCTGTAGGAGGTGACGTATAAGTAAAAAAAAAACAAAACAAAAGTTGCAGTAGTAACACTAATGACTATCTCTGTGAAGCTAACTTTCAGGGTCTAATCTATTGCTCTGTTCCCAGTTGCATCTTGTGCTGTATCATTCATTAGATAATCCCTCAATATTTAAATAAATGAAACAAAATTACTGGTTTGATGATAGTGAGTTCTGACAAACTCTAGATGTGTGGAGAGAATACAGGAATGTGCCCCCTCATTTTTTCCTGAAATTTGGAAGGTTTAAGACTCACGTCTGTACTAGGCATTCATGGAAAGTGACACACACTTGATGAGCCACAGTCTAGCTTAGAAAAACTGCAAAACATCATAAACCTAACTCTTAAATTATTTGTATTTTTTTATAAACATTTTTTTTTAAATTTAACTTTATTTAGTTAAATGCTGTCATAATGCAATCACAAGCCCCATATGTAATAGCATGGGCAGGTGACAGGTTCTCTTTGTGAGAGGTGAGAGGAGAGAAGAGCTGCAAATGTGCACAGTGCTGGATCAAATGAGGGATCAGGAAAGTAAAAGGGAGGGGGGATGATGATGCCTAAACATTTATACCTATTATACAAATAATGCATTATGGTAAAAGTGTTTAGGCTTTAGAACCACTTTAAATCACTTGATAGTGGACCAATGTGTGTGTGTGTATTGTAACAGTAGGCAAAAATAATAATATTTTGCCTGTGTCCAATACAGGAAGTTTCTACAGTGCCTTGAAAAAGTATTCACACCCCCTGCAATTTTCCACATTTTGTCATGTTACAACCAAAAACATAAATTAAATTTTGGGGATTTTATGTGATAGACCAACACAAAGTGGCACATAATTGTGAAGTGGAAGGAAAATGATAAATGGTTTTCAACATTTTTACAAATAAATATGTGAAAAGTGTGGCAAGCATTTGTATTCAGCCCCCCTGAGTCAATACTTTGTAGAACCGCCTTTTGCTGCAATTACAGCTGTAATGCCGCGTACACACGGTCGGACTTTTCGTCTACAAAAGTCCAACGGACGCTGACGGACTAAAGCTGGCTGGTAATCCGATCGTGTGTGGGCTTCTCCGGACTTTCAATGGACTTTTTTAGCCTCAAATCCGACGGACTTTAGATTTGAAGCATGCTTCAAATCTTTACGTCGTAAGTACGACGGACCCCGAAGTCCGCTCGTCTGTATGCTAGTCCGACGGACAAAAAAACGACGCATGCTCATAAGCAAAAACTAAACGGAAGCACTCGGTCTAGTAAAACTAGTGTTCGTATTGTAGGTAGCACATTCATCACGCTGCAAAATCTGTGATCGTTGAATGCAGCGCATTTTATTTCTTCTTTACGAAGGCTCTATAAAGAACGAAGGTGTTTTGCTGTTCATAATCAGAGTTCTCCCAAACTGATTTCTGGATTCTTTTTCTCTTTGATCTCATGAATGATATAGTATGCATTTTAAAAACAATGTTTCCATACTAATAATACTTTTTCCCCTTTTTTTTTTTTAGGTTTGTAAAGTTACCACAAAGAACCCATTATTCTGTTTTTTTTTTTTTATAGTGATTATTTTTTAGTTTTTAGATAAAGTTAACCCAAAGCACCGTTTTTGGTTACGTAAATTTTTGGATTTTCAAGACTTACCACTTGAACATTATTAACATTAGTAATGTATTTTTGGTGTGTTTTTTTTCTAACTCAATGAGATTGTTGTCCCTTGTTAATTTAACATTGTGTGTAAAATCAATGATTTCAAAGAAAAAACATAAAAAGTCTTTTGCTAAACTCAAAAAATGATCCATTTATTCATGGTCAAAATAAAATAAAGAGGAAGTCAACGCTGGAAAAAGTCGGTGTACCAGAAAATTGGGATCTTGCGGAGTCCATATAAGAGGGAGCACAATCTGGTCCAAGAATCCCAG